>NW_021963085.1:180810-232312 GCF_901765095.1 Microcaecilia unicolor | reverse complement strand
AAGAATAAGCAGCAACATCCTTGAAAGTGACCAATGCCTACAACAGCAAACAGGACACCCTATTTCAGAGTTCATTATTTTTTCATTTCATTTTTTTCTTTTATTAAACAGTTTTTATTAGCACTTAGCATATTAATCACACAGTACATTTCTCTGGACTAAATCATCAATGATTAGTTATATAAGCCATACAATTCTGAACAGTAACTTCAACTTTTAATTTCCACCCCCCCCCTTTCCCCTCAGCTTCCCCCTCCTACCCCACCTCCCAATCCTTTGGTAATCATACATCCGAATAATCTATAGACTCATACCCATTTAGTACCTCCTATACCCCCTTACCCCCTCTGGCTTGGCTCTGATAGCCCAGGGGTACCTGCCTCCCCTTCCCTGCGTGTCAACCTTAACTGGGGGTGGTTTTGTAGGGAGTATCACTCCCCATATCAGGGTTACAGCAAAGAAGCACTTCGTCCTGCGGGCTTAGTTCCTGTATGTAATGATCCCAGATCCTTACAAAATTCTTTTTCCGTTTCGGAGATCCCTTTGCCCCGGCTTCCCAGTGGCCAACTCGTGCACTTGGTTTCTCCAATGCCACTAAGCCGGCGGGTCTGATGAGATCCAATTTTGTAAAAATTTTTTCTAGCCACCAAACATACTTTGCGACACCATATTCTATCCCCCCAGCCTGTGTTTGGAATGCTGTTTGTGTATCTAGCACGTAATGATCCCAGGTTCCATCCACGGGTTTCTTTACTATAAAAGACATAAATCTCTGGATCTCTCCCCAAAAAGCTTTTACTCTTGGACATCCCCAAAAGGCATGATATAGAGTGTGGGGTATGTTTTGTTTTTTTACATTTGTACCCCGCGCTTTCCCACTCATGGCAGGCTCAATGCGGCTTACATGGGGCAATGGAGGGTTAAGTGACTTGCCCAGAGTCACAAGGAGCTGCCTGTGCCTGAAGTGGGAATCCAACTCAGTTCCCCAGGACCAAAGTCCACCCCCTAACCACTAGAAAAAATGTCACCCCCAAATGAAGAACCCTAGGCCATTTGAATCTCGCCGAGACCGTCAGGGAGCATACAGGAGGACAGAGCAGCGCGCTGGGCAGGAAAGAGGGGGCTCTTTCCTGCCCCGATGTCACTAGACCACCAGGGAACATCGCGTGACGTGAGTAGGGGAGGGCGATCCCGAACTCGGGGGGAGGGCGATCCCGAAATTGGACCTCGCTACCTTCGGACTATAAGACGCACCCCCCATTTTCCTCCCAAATTTGGGGGAAAAAAAGTGCGTCTTATAGTCCGAAAAATACGGTAGTTTAAGTTATGTGGTGGGGTTCGCTTCTGCAACATTTTATATATGTTTGATACTGTCACACCCGTCACCTCCATGGGTTGGAAAAATATCCGTACTTTACCCCCTAGTTTCCTCCGTAAGTCTGATTGGTGCAAGGCTAAGATGTAGTGTTTGGCTTGGGCATAAGCGAATCGGTCTCCCCATGCAGTCCCAATCTTTGCCTGTAATTCCTCAAACGGGATAATAGTCACTGCAGCTCCTAATAAATGCTCCACTCTTGTAATTCCTAGTTGTTCCCATCTGAGAAATACCGAATTACTTTGACCTGGTTCAAAATTCGGGTTCCCCTAAATGATAAGAGCTATGATGTTGTGGCACTCCCTCCCAACCTTTTAATCACCATCCTCCATGCCGCCTTCAGCGGTTGAAGCAAAGAACAACGTTTGAAGTGGGCCGGGAGCTGGCCTTGTTTTAGATGCAGCAAAGTGACCATCCAGCTTATAATGGAAAGACAAAAACGCCTATATTGCGACCTAAATCGGGAGATAGGCGTTTATCTCCCAAAAACGAATAACGCGGTATAATGGAAAGGCGATTTTGGACGTTTCCAACTGCACTCCATTGCGGAAGCATACAAAGTTGACGGGAGCGTGTCGGAGGCGTGGTGAAGGCGGGACTGGGGCGTGGTTATCACCTGAACAGAGATGGGCGCCTTTCGCCGATAATGGAAAAAAATATGCGTTTTTAGCGAGAATTTAGGGCACTTTTCCTGGACCCTGTTTTTTCACGAATAAGGCCCCAAAAAGTGCCCTAAATGACCAGATTACCCCCAGAGGGAATCGGGGATGACCTCCCATGACTCCCCCAGTGGTCACTAACCCCCTCCCACCACAAAAAATGATGTTTCACAACTTTTTATTTTCATCCTCAAATGTCATACTCACCTCCCTGGCAGCAGTATGCAGGTCCCTGGAGCAGTTGTTAGGGGGTGCAGTGGACCCAGGCCCACCCCCCCCTTCCTGTTACAATTGTGCTGCTTAATGCTTATTAGTCGTCCAACCCCCAAACCCACTGTACCCACATGTAGGTGCCCCCCTTCACCCCTTAGGGCTATAATATGGTGTAGACTTGTGGGCAGTGGGTTTTGAGGGGGATTTGGGGGGCTCAACACACAAGGGAAGGGTGCTATGCACCTGGGAGCTCTTTTACCTTTTTTTTTGTTTTTGTAAAAGTGCCCCCTAGGGTGCCCGGTTGGTGTCCTGGCATGTGAGGGGGACCAGTGCACTACGAATCCTGGCCCCTCCCACGAACAAATGCCTTGGATTTATTCGTTTTTGAGCTGGGCGCTTTCATTTTCCATTATCGCTGAAAAACAAAAACGCCCAACTCACAAATTGTCGAATAAAACATGGACGTCTATTTTTTTGAAAATACGGTTCGGTCCGCCCCTTCACGGACCCGTTCTCGGAGATAACGCCCATGGAGATAGACGTTTTCGTTCAATTATGCCCCTCATGTCATAGGGGGCGAAATATTCTTCTTCTATATCTAGCGGTGTAAATAAATTAGTCTGGCCAACCCAGTCTCCTATATGCCTTAATAGGCATGCCTGATTATATCCGGCTAGATTTGGCAATCCTAGTCCTCTATGACCCCATCCTCCCAATAATAACGGAGTTTGCATTTTAGGTTTCTTTTGTGCCCAGCAAAACCTACTAAATACTCTCATGACTTTAGTCAAATCTCTCTTCAGTACACGCAGGGGGAGCGTCTGCATGAGATATAACCATCTCGGGAGTATTACCATTCTAATTAGATTTATCCTGCCTCTCAGCGTCAATGGGAGACCTTCCCATTTCTCTAACTGGCGTTTAGTCTCATCCACCATGGTGTTTATATTAATCTCATATAAATTCTCTAATTCCATGGTCAATCTGATTCCTAAATATTTAAATGATTTGTCTGCCCATCCCAAGGGAAAATCCTGATTCCATAGCTGTCTGACTATTAGTGACGAAGCCAGTGCTTCCGATTTTGCCAGATTCAACTTAAGGCCTGCATAGTCTCCATATTCCTTCAGGATTTCCATTAACGCCGAGAGGGATGCCCGTGGTTCTGTAATCATAACTAGGAGGTCATCCGCAAAGGCCGCTATTTTGAATACTGAACGTCCCATTTGCATCCCCTTTACCAACGGATTGTCTATTATCTCTCGAATCAACGGGTCAAGAGTCAAGACAAACAGCATCGGGGACACGGGGCACCCCTGTCGAGTTCCCCGTTGTATCAAGAACTCCTCCGATTCCACCCCATTGACTCTTATTTTTGCCTTCGGCCTATGATACAGGGTCCGTACTGCCGCCAAAAACCGGCCGCTAAACCCATATTTTTCCAGCGTCGAACAGGAACGCCCAGTGTACTCTATCAAAAGCCTTTTCGGCATCAAAACTAATAAGTAAAGACTGGGCGTTCCTGCGCCTCCGCATTTCCAAGGCTGCTATGATTTTCCTGAGGTTTTTAGCTATTACTCTGCCTTCTACGAAGCCCACTTGTGCCTCATGTATTAACTTTGGCAGCACTCTTTTCATACGGTTTGCCAACACTTTAAAATCCACATTTAGAAGGGAAATCGGTCGGTATGACTCCGGATTTAGTAGGTCTCTCCCCGGTTTTGGTAGCACCACTATTTGCGCCAGAGCCAGACCATCCGCTGATTGCTCCATATCTATCATTCTATTAAAATAATTGGTCAAGGTCGGGGCAATGCTGTCTCCTAATATTTTATAGAATTCTATTCGTAGCCCATCCGGGCCTGGTGCTTTTTGCCGTTTCCCTTGTGCTATCCCCCAACACTTCCTCCACCTCAACCGGCTTGTTCAGTTTGTCTCTGTCCTGTTGACTGAGGGATGGCAAGCTTAAATTATCTAAATATATAGACTCTGGTAGTCCTTGGTCTTCTGGCTTCGCGTAGAGTTTACCATAAAATGCGGCGAAAGTTTGGCAGATTTGCTCCGTCTTACTCTCTATCTTTCCCTTTTCTCCCGTATTTGGAGTATTTGCCTTTTACTGCCCCGTGGGTTAGCCAGTCTAGCCATCAGGCGCCCTGCCTTATTGCCGAATCTATGTAACTGATACTTATAGTACAACTGGGATTTAGATGCCCGCTGATGTAGTAGCACGTTGAGTGCTGTCTGTGTTTCTAAGAGTTTGCTGCGGTGGGCGTCAGTTTGTCTCTGTCCGTATGCTTTCCGGGCTTGACAAACTAATGCGCTCAAACGCAAAATTTCCCTGTTTCAGGCTTTCTTCACATGGTGATAATAACTAATTATTTCACCACGGAGTACTGCCTTTGCTGCATCCCAAAACAAAACCGGGTCTCCTATATGTTGTGTTCAGGGTCATATAATCTTCCCATCGTTCCTTTAATTTCTCTCTGAATGTCCCATCGTTAAACAACTCTAGTGGAAACTGCCAAGAGCCATCCTTAGATCCCGTATCTCCCATGTTCCACTCTATATATACCCATGCATGGTCTGATATCGTGTAAGGCCCTATATTTACTTCTTTTATCCCTCCAAACATGGCTTCTGATGTGAGTATGTAGTCTATTCTAGCTTGAGATGTATGCGCCCGTGCATGGTGGGTATAATCCCGCTCACCAGGATGTAGGACTCTCCATATATCTACTAAGTCCAACATCTGTCCCAGTCGCTTCAGGCCCTTATTGGACGCCGTGTTATCACTTCTCTGCCCCTTAGAGCTGTCTATTGAGGGATCCCACACCGTGTTAAAATCTCCTCCTACTAGTGTGTAAGTCTTGGAGTGCTGGAGAAGGTGGGCTATTACTTGATTGTAAAATTGCTTATCATATTGGTTGGGTGCATACAAGTTACAAATTAGGATCGTTTGACCCGCCATCTCCACCTCCACCACATATCTGCCCCTTGGATCTCCTTTAAGAAGTCGGACTGCCGCTGCCACCCCTTTTCTAATTAACACCGCCACCCCTCCTTTCTTCCCCTGTGCTCCTGCCGAAATACATTCCTCCACCCACCACGTCTTTAACTTAGTGTGTTCTTCTTGGCTAAGGTGCGTTTCTTGCAGCAAAGCGATGTCTATTTTATGTCTCTGCAAGTGATGCAATATTTTTGTTCTTTTAATCGTGAGCTGATGCCTCCCACATTCCAGGTGACACATCTGGAATGTGAGACTTGCTGACCTGAACATGTATACCCTGGAGGAAAGGAGGAACAGGGGTGATATGATACAGACGTTCAAATATTTGAAAGGTATTAATCCGCAAACAAATCTTTTCCGGAGATGGGAAGGCGGTAGAACGAGAGGACATGAAATGAGATTGAAGGGGGGCAGACTCAGGAAAGATGTCAGGAAGTATTTTTGCACGGAGAGGGTGGTGGATGCTTGGAATGCCCTCCCGCGGGAGGTGGTTGAGATGAAAACGGTAACGGAGTTCAAACATGCGTGGGATATGCATAAAGGAATCCTGTGCATAAGGAATGGATCCTCAGAAGTTTAGCTGAAATTGGGTGGCGGAGCAGGTGAGGGGAAGAGGGGTTGTTGGTTGGGAGGCTAAGATAGGGGAGGGCAGACTTATACGGTCTGTACCAGAGCCGATGATGGGAGGCGGGACTGGTGGTTGGGAGGCGGGAAATACTGCTGGGCAGACTTGTATGGTCTGTGCCCTGAAAAGGACAGGTACAAATTCAAGGTAAGGTATACACATATGAGTTTGTCTTGGGCAGACTGGATGGACCATGCAGGTCTTTTTCTGCCGTCATCTACTATGTTACTAACTAACCATAATCCGTAGATGAATTGTATCATGTCTGCCTCTCTACAAAACCAATTTTTCCTCCCAGAAGGGCATCCCAGCCTATGCCCCCCCCATTCCTGCCATCGTTCATTATCAGCTCTTGCCCTCGATCCCCTCCTTTTCCCAGTACATAGGTTGACCGTCTTCCCCCCTAATTCCCTCCTTCCCCTCCTTTTCCCCCATTTGACTGTTCCCTCCCTCTTCCCATCTCATATCCCATTCCCCCAGACTTGTGTCCCTCAATGGGGAACCAATCACTTTTGATGCCTCTAGTCCTCCCCCCCCTGCATTAGTCAGAACATTAACATCATAACCCTGTATAACAGTTCTTTATATTTACCATCATTAAAATAGGAAAAGAAAGATGAAAGAAAAAGAAAAAATGGGGAACCCCCTATACGACATCTCATTACATTAACCAAGACTCATTTAGTATGTTTTGAAAGACCCCTTATTTGCACTTCATCCATACAAGTATTGCTTTTGCTTTCAGCCATTCACTCCTCCAGACCCCCCCAACTATATCTCCCTTCATGATCCCCAGCAACTACAAACAGATGAAGGAAAAATAACATGTCTTAAACAATTCTTCTCTCACGTCTGGAGATGCTGCACTTGCTTCTTCTCCAGGTCTTCTCTTTCTAACTAGAGTTTGCAGCGTCCTAGTCCCTCAAACTTGGAGATCTAAATTGACATTTAACTTCCCCAAACAGTACTTGCATGTGCTGATCAGTTTCTGTTTAAGATGGGGAAGCAGTGCTGGTTCCGGTCACCTCTGCCCTCTCCAGCCGCTGTAGGAATTCCTTCGCCTCCTCCACTGACTCATAGGAATGGGTTACCCCATTGTAGGTGACTCTCAATCGTGCTGGATATAATAGCGCGAAGCGGACCTTCAAGTTAAATAATTGGGAGCAGATTGAGGAAAAGGCACGTCTTTTCTCTGCTACACCCGCCGAGTAGTCTTGAAAGCAAAGAATCCTCTTCTGCTCATACTGCAGGGTGTTCTCGTTCCTCGTAGCTTGCAGGATCATCTGTTTGTGGGCGAAATTTAGAGAAAAAATATCCGCCAGAAGGCGGAGAACTCTAGACGCCCCACGGACAACAACAAGAAATGAAATAAAAGTGGGAGGACGACCAAGGATTCCAAAGACTGAAAGGATATATAATAATAAAGATGTTTATTGAGGTATAAAGACTCGACACAACGTCGTGTTTCGGCCGTTAGGCCTGCATCAGGAGTCTTAATGCCGAATGCTTTTGAGAACTATTTGATGAAGGCAAATCCTCAACAAAGGGAGGTCTTTAGAAAGACAGTTGTGAAGGTGAGCATGCTTCGTTGTCTCCTCTGACACAACACTTGTATAGAATGCTGCAATAAGCAAGACCTCCCTTTGTTGAGGATTTGCCTTCATTAAATAGTTCTCAAAAGCATTCGGCATTAAGACTCCTGATGCAGGCCTAACGACCGAAACACGACGTTGTGTCGAGTCTTTATACCTCAATAAACATCTTTATTATATATCCTTTCAGTCTTTGGAATCCTTGGTCGCCCTCCCACTTTTATTTCATTTCTTGTGGGCGAAATTTAACAACTTCAAGATATATAACTCATGGTTTAGTAGCTTGATTCGACGTACGCCTAGTCGATGGGCTCTTTCCACTCTTAGGGTCCGATGGTGTCCGGAAATTTTACTCTCGCAGTGAGCCAGCGCTCTAAAAACCCCACCAGATCTCTGCCTCCGATGGCCTCGGGAAACCCCATCAATCGTAAATTGTTTTTCGGGACCGTTTTCAAGGTCCTCAATTTTTTGTTCCATCGCTTCTATTTGTTCCGGAGTTGTTTCTGTCCGACTTCCACTTCTGGACCCAATCTTCCACTTCACTTGTTCGGGTCTGGAACGCCACACATTCCCAACGCGTCAAGTCCTCCATGCAGGGTTTGTAATTTCTCTAATTTAGAGTCTATGGGTGACAGTCTTCTTTCCAGAAGCGCTTCCAATACAAGTGGTCTTTCAGCCTTTATTTCGGCGACCCACGTGGATGAGACCGAGGAGCCGATCATGACTGGGTGAAGCCGCCATCTTTGGATCCGCCAATTTCTGTCGCAAAGCGTTCCTTGGCGTTTGTTTTTGTTGTCATTTCTATACCCGGCTCCCGCAAACGATTGCCAGGGCTTCAATCTCCCTTCCGATGCTGTTTAGATTAGTTTTTTAGGGTTTTAATGCCCAAATCTTAACGGGGGCGAAGATCGAGGTCGGAGAGCGCTTTACATGCGTCCCTCTCTCCGGCATGGCGTCACGTGATCTTCGTTTATTTTTTTTTAATATACTCCTATCAACATAATTCTAGATGGTATACAACAAACATATGTAATAGTTCACATAAAAAGAAATAATAGAAAATCATATCAAAATAAAATGGGAAAGTAAAGAAAGCAGTCAGCCTTATCTTTTTTCAAAACATCAAATATTGCTACACACACCACAACTTCAAGGGTAAATTGTTCCAGTTGTATACATCATACTGAAAACACACCACTGTCTCATAGACGTTTTATACCACAGCACTGCTAAGAAGAACGAAGGTTTCTAGAAGGAAGACGTTTAAGTAGTGTGCGATATTTTACAGGTGTCCAATGCAACTCCCTCAGAATGGAAGAACTAGGCATTAAATGGGCAATTCTAAATCGAGGGAGGCGAGAGGATGTCGCAATCGTAAAACCCGTTTTTTGAAGCTCTGGGACCCTTTTCTGTCCTCTCTGTCCCTAGGGAAGAAGTTTGGTGCTTAACGTGTTGGGATTGCATTATCTCTTTGATCTGCCCCTCTTATCGAATAACGACTCCAAATTATTGCCTAACCTGTGTTGGGAGGGTACCTGGTGGGTAGAGGGTAGGGTAATACAACCCCGTAGCCAAAGCGCCCTCTGTGCCGCAAGTACGAGGGACATATTCTTTGCTGATGCACGTAGCAAATCATAAAGCCATCAGTCAGGAAAGAAGAACCCATCTCCACTTGACCAACTGCTGCACTAAATCAGCCCTATCCAAGACCGAACCTGCCCAGCGAAAGGAAGCGCGGGCCTTACTAGCCACGCACAAACAGACGCTTGCAGCACTATAGCCAATAAATCAAAACTACGCTTAAGAAAAGACTAAGAATCCAGGGAGTCTTCCTCCTCCATCCCTCCTGAGCATTCATCAGCCAAAAAAAGACCAGACCGAATATCTTCCGAGAGATTGGGCCGGGACTGGGGCAAGGCTGTCCCCCCCCTTCCGAGGTCGCCGCAGCTGCCACTCCCCCACGAGGCCGCCGCCCCCTCCATTGAATCAGAGCGCCTCTCACCTTGTGAAAGTGCTGCAGGTAGCAGCAGATCGCCTCCCTCCGGGGCTCCTTCCCTCCCTGTGGTCCCACCCCTCGTCTGACATAACTTCCGCAAAGATGGGACACAGGGAGGGAAGGAGGCCCAAAGGGAAGGTGATCTGCTGCTGCCTGCAGGCGCTTTCACACGGAGGTAAGAGGCGCTGTGATTCAATGCAGGGGGTCCGCCCTGTGAAAATGGAGCCGCCACTGGTTAACCCCCCTGCAGGTCAGCCTCCGTTCAAGCTGTTCCTGCCACACTGTGCTCAGTGGTCAAATCAGGTGGTGTTGCCGAGAACAACTGCTGCTCACTACAAAGCCGGTGCTGCGATCCATGCGCCTCAACCCCCGAACCACAGAAGGGCTCTCCTCTGGTAGTAAGACATCTTTCTCCTGAGAATCCAGAGAATCTTTCTCCTCGAGCTCACTAAAAACCTCCTCTGAGCCTGAGAGGGAAACCGTCCAGATCCTCAGCCCAATCCAGGCAAGGTCTTTTGGCCACCATCGGACCACCTCTCTCACCTGTCTTCCAGGCCTGATATAAGTCCAGACAAAACTCAGGAGGGAGCCCATTCCTCCTGAGCATTCACACCGGCCAAAAGAGGCCCAGACCAAAATATCTTTTTTTTTTTTTTGTTACATTGGTACCCCGCACTTTCCCACTCATGGCAGGCTTAATGCGGCGGGCAATGGAGGGTTAAGTGACTTGCCCAGAGTCACAAGGAGCTACCTGTGCTGGGAATTGAACTCAGTTCCTCAGTTCCCCAGGACCAAAGTCCACCACCCTAACCACTAGGCCACTCCTGCAACAACTGGAGGCGGGCCTGTAGCACGGGATCCGCCGAAAACGGAGCCACCGCTGGTGAACCCACTGGCAGGGCAGCCTCTGTTCCAGCCGTTCTTGCTGCGCTGTGCTCCACAGTCAAATCGGGTGGAGTCACAGAGGGTGACTTTGGCTCATCATCAGAAAGACCGGCAACTGTGATCCAGGCACTCAACCCCTGGTGCGCACACGAGCAGCAGCGAAGGAGCTTGGCAGCACACATCACAGTGGTAAAAACAGGAGGGAGGAAAGATGTGACCCGCCCTACAAACCAAGCAAAAACAACTTCCCCTCCATCACAGAATCAACACTCTGCTCTCCGGACAGCCAAAACGTACCGGCACTGAGTCTGGTGCTGTTTACTCTCTCTCTCTGTTTTTTTAACCTTGAGCCCCGCTGCTGAAGGCTGAGCAAGGCACTCAAGGCTTCCCACCCAGACACGGTAACAGAGGCACAAAGCTGTCCACTCCAGAGAGTAGAGAATGGGGAGGGACCTGGCCACCTGGGTTTAACACCCCAAGGGGAAACGGGGCCCCACCGGACCCACACTCCAGAACCCCAGAAGCACTACAAGGGACCAGGTGTAGGGTTTTTTTTTCCATAATGCTCTACGCAAAATACGAAATTGGCATTCACGAATATCCACATTTACCGACAATGTGAGCACTTCGGCCAATAGCTGATCAAAATCTAAAACAAGATCCAGCCTCCCTAAATCTAGAGCTCACCAGCTCCTTATTCTTGCGAGGAGCTATTCTCATAAGCGTCTTATATAATCTGGAGACCAAAAGACGGTCTCCCATGACCATACCAAAGAAAATCCCTTACTCGTTTGCCGTGGTCTACCTCACGAATATAATGAACTAACTGGTTATGCGCAAAGATATTACAGAATCAGAATCAATACCCATCCCTAGGGCCCCAAGATTCAACATCGACACATTCGCAGTCCAGAACATGTTCTAATCTAATCTAGTAACATGTCACTCCGAAAAAGACCTGCACGGTCCATCTAGTCTGCCCAACAAGATCAACTCATATGTGCTACTTTTTGTGTATACCCTACTTTGATTTGTACCTGTCCTCTTCAGGGCACAGACCGTATAAGTCTGCCCAGCACTATCCCCACCTCCCACCACCGGCTCTGGCACAGACTGTATAAGTCTGCCCAGCACTATCCCCGCCACCAGTCCCGCTCCCACCACCGTCTCTGGCACAGACCGTATAAGTCTGCCCAGCACTATCCCCGCCTCCCAACCACCAGCCCCGCCTCCCACCACCGGCGCCCCATCTTCGAAACACAGGGTTGTCCATACCCGGGGAAAACAATAAATTACCCTTAATGGCATCAAATCAGAGACTTCCGACGTTACACTCCAGTATCTATTCAAGTCCTTCCAAACCTCCCTCAAGAACGTAGCAAGACACTTTCTCTAAAAGAGGAAGGTATCCTCCGACTAGGAACCTGCAGTAAAAAATATAGGTGACAGGGTCGAGAATGTTCCATTTCCAGCTCTTGGGGAGTATAATCCTGTGTATTGTTATTTGACAGCCAAGGCCTGAGACTTTGTTCAGGCTCCAAAATGGTATAAAAACTTACAGGCCTTTAGCCATAATTGAACTCTGAAGTTCCAACAGCTCCTGAGCTACTGGGACACAACATGCAGCAAAATGAAGAAGGAGCTGGGGTGCAAAAAAACCTCGTAACAGGATACAGATGGCTCCTCAAGCCAGGTGCAAGGTCTTGCTTAAATTTGTGGTTAACTGGGCTGAGGATGAGAACATGTTCTCAAGATAGAGCTACTCATTAGCAGAAGCCAATCAGTGCTAACCATGACATAATCTAGATCCAATCAGGTGAGCTTCCTGTAATATAACTGATAGTAACATAAGTAACATAGTAGATGACGGCACAAAAAGACCTGCATGGTCCATCCAGTCTGCCCAAGACAAACTCATATGTGTATATACCTTATCTTGAATTTGTACCTGTCCTTTTCAGGGCACAGACCATATAAGTCTGCCCAGCAGTATTTCCTGCCTCCCAACCACCAGTCCCGCCTCCCATCACCGCTCTGTACAGACCGTATAAGTCTGCCCTCCCCTATCCTCGCCTCCAACCACCACCCCCTCTTCCCCCTCCCTGCTCCGCCACCCAATTTCAGCTAAGCTTCTGAGGATCCATTCCTTCTGCACAGGATTCCTCTATGCATATCCCACGCATGTTTGAACTCCGTTACCGTTTTCATCTCCACCACTCTCTCCCGCGGGAGGGCATTCCAAGCGTCTACCACCCTCTCTGTGAAAAAATACTTCCTGACATCTTTCCTGAGTCTGCCCCCCTCAAATCTCATTTCATGTCCTATCGTTCTAACCGCCTTCCCATCTCCGGAAAAGATTCATTTGCGGATTAATACCTTTCAAATATTTGAACGTCTGTATCATATCACCCCTGTTCCTCCTTTCCTCCAGGGTGTACATGTTCAGGTCAGCAAGCCTCTCTTCATATGTCTTGGAACGTAAATCCCATACCATCCTCGTAGCTTTTCTTTGCACCGCTTCCATTTTTTTAACATCCTTCGCAAGATACGGCCTCCAAAACTGAACACAATACTCCAGGTGGGGCTTCACCAACGTCTTATACAGGGGCATTAAAACCTCCTTTCTTCTGCTGGTCACCTCCTCTCTCTATACAGCCTAGCAATCTTCTAGCTACCAGCCACCCGCCTTGTCGCCTGTTTCGTCGCCTTCAGGTCCTCAGATACTATCACCCAAGATCCCTCTCCCCGTCCGTGCCTATCAGACTCTCCCCGCCTAACACATACGCTCCCTTGGATTTCTACTCCCTAAGTGCATCACTTTGCATTTCTTCGCATTGAATTTTAATTGCCAAATGTTAGACCATTCTTCTAGCTTCTTCAGATCTTTTTTCGTGTTTCCACTCCTCCGGGGTGTCCACTCTGTTGGAATCTTGGTGTCATCCGCAAAAGGCAAACTTACTTTGTAACCCTTCGGCAATGTCACTACACAAATAAATTGAACAGAATCGGCCCCAGCACCGTCCTCCTCCGAGCGAAACTCCATTCACCACCACCTCTGGCGTCTGTCCCGTCAACCAGTTCCTAATCCAGTTCACCACTTCGGGTCCTATCTTCAGGCCGTCTAGTTTATTCAAGAGCCTCCTGTGGGGAACCGTGTCAAAAGCCTTGCTGAAATCTAAGTAGATGACGTCCATAGCACGTCCTGATTTAATTCTCCTGTCACCCAGCAAAAGAATTCAATGAGATTCGTTTGGCACGATTTCCCTTTGGTGAAACCATGTTGTCTCGGATCTTGCAACTTATTGGCTTCCAGGAAATTCACTATCCTTTCCTTCAGCATGGCTTCCATTACTTTTCCAATAACCGAAGTGAGGCTTACCGGCCTGTAGTTTCCAGCTTTCTTCCCTATCCCCACTTTTGTGAAGAGGGACCACCTCCGCCGTTCTCCAATCCCTCGGAACCTCTCCTGTCTCCAAGGATTTATTAAACAAGTCTTTAAGAGGACCCGCCAGAACCTCTCTGAGCTCCCTCAGTATTCTGGGGTGGATCCCGTCCGGCCCCATGGCTTTGTCCACCTTTAGCTTTCCAAGTTGTTGATACACACTCTCTTCTGTGAACGGCACTCTATCCACCTCATTCTCAGGTGTACTTTTGCCAGTCCCTCTTGGTCCTTCCCCAGGGTTTTCTTCAGTGAAAACAGAACAAAAGTATCTACTTAGCAAATTGGCTTTTTCTTCATCATTTTCTACATAGCGTTTTGTTGTATCTTTTAGTCTCACAATTCCCTTATAGTCTTTCTCCTGTCACTAATATACCTGAAGAAGTTTTTGTCTCCCCTCCTTACATTTCTAGCCATTTGTTCTTCCGCTTGCGCCTTCGCCAGACGTACCTCTCTCTTGGCTTCTTTCAGTTTCATCCGGTATTCCTCCCCGTGTTCCTCCTCTTGAGATTTTCTATATTTCTGGAACGCTAACTCTTTAATCTTTATTTTCTCAGCCACTTGCTTTGAGAACTATATCGGTTTCCTTTTTCTCTTGCTTTATTTACTCTCCTTACATAAAGGTCTGTGGCCCTGTTTATTACTTCTTTTAGCCTGGACCACTGTCCTTCCACTTCTCGTATGTCCTCCCAGCCCATCAGCTCCTTCCTCAGGTATTCTCCCATTTTGTTAAAGTCAGCTCGCTTGAAATCCAGGACTTTGGTTTAGAGTGGCCGCCATCCACATGAGCCGTTACATCAAAACAAACCGTTTGATGGTCACTGTTTCCCAGGTGTGCAGCCACTCGGACATCTGACACACTATCCCCATTTGTGAGCACCAGATCCAACGTGGCTCCCTCCCTCGTGGGTTCGTTCACCATTTGTCTGAGCAGAGCACTTTGGAAAGCATCCACAATCTCTCTACTTCTTTCCGATTTGCAGATGGAACCTTCCAATCTACATCCGGCAGATTAAAATCTCCCAACAACAGCACCTCTCTTTTCTTCCCCAACTTTTGAATATCAGCGATCAGATCTTTATCTAGTTCTTCCAATTGTGTCGGGGGGTCTATAGACAACACCCATGTGGACCAAGGTTCTATCCTCTCTTTTTTTTTTAATTTATTATTTATTAGTTTTAATAATACAAACAAATAATCATTTGTAAGGCAATACAGAGAAATTATTTACAAGAAAATGAAAAGAAAACATAGAAAATCTAACAAAGATTTCCAGAATACAATTATTTATACTCTGCCTCAGACCACAATCTAGGAAGGGGGGGTAGTGGGTTGTAAGTACAATTTCAAGGAGAATGTAACTTAAGAAGAAACTATTTTAATAACGTATAGGTAAGTCCTGATCTTTATCCCGAGTTATTATTGCTGATGTTCTTAATGTCATTCAACTAGAAGATCTTTTAGAGTCCAGAAACGTCTTTAGTTGAGATGGTTTAAAAAAAAACATATTTTGTCCAGACAGGCGAATCAAACATTTACAAGGGTAGGCCAACATAATGTTGCACCTAATCCCTTGACTTCATCTCTCATAAGTAAAAATTGTTTTCTCCTTTGTTGTGTAATCTTTGCCACAATCCGGGAACATCCACACTTTCTGGCCACAAAATGTTTTAGAAGAATATTTAAAATACAGTTTCATCAACATATTTATATCTTGTTCAAAAACTAAAGTTATAATCAAAGTTCCTCTGGATGTGATCTCATCCATAGATTCTTCCAGAGCAGCTGTTAAATTTTGAATGTCAATAGCGGGCATAGTTTTCACTGGTTCTGAAACTTCTCTATTTTTTGAACATTTGGCAAATAATAAACTTTACTGCAAGGAGGTATCTTGTTAAAGATAAATTCAGTATTTCTTGAAATACTTCTTAAGAAAATCACGGGGTGTCATTATTGACGATATAGGAAAATTAAGTAATCTCAGAGTCAGTCGTCGATTGTGATTTTCTAGTTGTTCTAATTTCCCTGTCATTTCAGTCGCTGCGATATCATTTCTCACGTACAGAGCTACTCCTCCACCTATACGTCCTCTCTATCCTTCCTAAAAAGATTATAGCCTGGTATGTTACATCCCATTCATGGGAACCATTGAGCCATGTCTCTGTGACTGCAACTATGTCCAAGTCAGCCTCCAAAATCAGGGCTTGAAGGTCATGAATTTATTGCTTAGACTGCGAGCATTTGTGGTCATTGCTTTCTATGTACATTTCCTAGTATGTGTTATGGTTTTAGTGATTTGTGAGGGTGTTTTCTCTTTGGGTACCTTGTCATATTTTTGTTCCCCCTTCCTTGCTTTTTCTTTTTTTTTCCCGCTTCAGTTTTATTTTCAGGAACATCATGGTGCTGTAGTGGAGCAAAAGAATTTTGTAGTGGCAACACTTGTGTGGACGGATGCTTCTGTGTCACATGACGAATTCTGCCTGAGCCTACTGTGAACCATCTGTTCCTTTGTGGTTTTATTCTCTGAGGCAGTGGTGAGAAGTTATGATTCTGCACAGTCCTATAAGTTGCTTTAATTGCATCTAATTCTTGCATTACTTTATAGAGCTCTTGTTTTAAAGTAGATAGCTGAAGACAGATAGGACAAGCTTTAAGTTTCCAGATGATTGGCCTTGAAACTAAAGCAGCACAATTATTGCAGAGAATAAAAGTCATCCTGATTGGTTGAAATGGGTATGAACAGGTGTACTATGTTGGAGTAACAGCCTGCAAGACTGCCTGTGTATGACTGTGGAGTAAGTTATTGAGGTTTGGTTTGTCTATAAATGAGTGGACAACCCTGGGGTGGGTGGGATTATAAGTCCCAATGGGTCAGCTAAGTGCTGCTATCTATCAAGGGAATTCTTTAGCTGAATGGACCAAAATGGTAGTGTCTGATCCAGGACTTTACACTTTATTTTACTTTTTAAAACTACCCTAGATATTAATAACTTTCCTTTTAAATAAATCTAGATATTGCCAATAATTATAGCAGTGTAGCAGCTATGTAAAAATGCCCCTCCCCTCTATCAGAGTTTGGCAGGAACAGAAAGAAAGAAAGAAAGACAGAAAGAGAGGTTTCCCAGGGCTAATTAAATTGATTAAGCAACAAGCCTTAAAAATTTAAGACAATATCAGGTAGGTTTCTCACCTAACGCCAGTCAGTCAATTTGAGAAGTATGGGATTTAGGGGTCAGAATAAACCTGTCCTTTTAGTAGGAGCTTGGTTCAGTCCCAGCACCTGGAAGTTAGAAGTACAAGTGATATCCTGAGTAAACCTATAAAAGTTAGCGTACTTCATACTTCAAGTTAGAGAGGAGTCGTAGCTCATTCTCTCTCCAGGGGAAACCGGGGCAGCCCAATAGAATTGGCAAATTACCCAATTGTTTTCCCCTGAATACCTTTGAGTGATAAAATATATCACACAAGACTAAAACCCGGATAGCACCTGTTTGCAACTGGGGGACTATATTCCTACAACTAATTGATTGCACATGCCACTTGTATGTTCTTTGGTGTCTTTGGTAAGTAAATAAATTTATAATCCTTAGAACCATAATGTCTCTCCTTCTCTTTACTAATATCTATTAATAATCCCTTGGTTTGGTTAAAAAAAATATGAAGGTAAAATTATGTATCATACCTGATAATTTTCTTTCCATTAATCATAGCTGATCAATCCATAGACTGGTGGGTTGTGTCCATCTACCAGCAGGTGGAGATAGAGAGCAATCCTTTTGCCTCCCTATATGTGGTCATGTGCTGCCGGAAACTCCTCAGTATGTCGATATCCGCAGGACTCAGCACTTAGAGAATTACACCCACAAAGGGACACTCTGCCCAGCTCACCACCGCCGAAACGGGGGAGGGGAATTAACCCAGCTCATCCCCACACAAGTGGGGGAGGGGAATCCGTCCAGCTCATCCCCGTGGAGCGGGGGAGGGACACCACCCCGCCGATGCGGGGGGATCTGGCTTATCCTGCAACCGCAATCGCGGGAGGAGCTGACTGACCCTAACACCGCCAAAGCGGGAGGGGTACAAAGCTGCCCTACAGCCGCACGAAGCGGGAGGGAGCGCCGGCAGAATTTATGTCTCAATCCAGCCCCGTAAAACGGAGGGGAGAGGAATGCAGCAGCTCACTGTAACACAAACTCGTCTCAACTCTTGAAGAATCCAATTGAAAAAACTTGAACACGAAGTCCTCCTGAACAGGAACTGAAGACTAAACTTGAATCTGAAATGCAACCAGAATATAAACAGTACAGATATCTGGGAGGGGCTATGGATTGATCACTATGATTAATGGAAAGAAAATTATCAGGTATGATACATAATTTTACCTTCCATATCATCATGCTGATCAATCCATAGACTGGTGGGATGTACCGAAGCAGTACTCACCCAGGGCGGGACATTGAAATCCCTGACCGCAACACTGAAGCTCCAAACCGGGCCTCCGCCCGAGCAGCCACAGTCAAGCGGTAATGCCTGGAGAAGGTATGGGCCGATGCCCAAGTTGCCGCCTTGCAAATCTCTGCCAAGGAGACGGACCTGGCCTCTGCCATCGAGGCCGCCTGAGCTCTAGTGGAGTGAGCCTTCAGCTGGATAGGCGGCACCTTCCCCGCGGCCACATAAGCCGCTGCAATGGCTTCCTTGACCCATCTTGCCACTGCAGGCTTAGCAGCCTGCAGACCCTTACGAGGACCTGCAAACAGGACAAACAGATGATCCGATTTCCGGAAATCATTGGTCACTTCCAAGTATCTGATGATGACTCGTCTCACATCCAGATATTTGAGAGCAGAGTATTCCTCTGGGTAGTCCTCCCTACGAAAGGAAGGGAGACAGAGCTGCTGATTCACATGGAAGCGAGAAACAATCTTGGGCAGGAAGGAAGGCACTGTGCGAATAGTCACTCCTGCCTCAGTGAACTGCAGAAAAGGCTCTCTACATGAGAGCGCCTGGAGCTCGGAAACTCTTCTGGCTGAAGTGATAGCCACCAAAAAGACTGCTTTCAACATCAGGTCTTTCAGAGATGCCCTCGACAGGGGTTCAAAAGGCGGCTTCTGCAAGGCTCTTAGCACCAGGTTGAGATTCCACGCAGGCACCACTGAGTGCAGAGGAGGGCGCAGGTGATTAACTCCCTTGAGAAAACGTACCACATCTGGCTGCGAAGCCAGGGAAGCACCCTTCAGGCGGCCCCTGAAGCAAGCCAGAGCCGCTACCTGGACTTTAAGGGAACTGAGCGACAGGCCTTTCTCCAGACCTTCTTGCAGGAACGCCAGCACTGAAGAAATTGGAGCAGTGAAGGGAGAAAGTGAGCCTGCTTCACACCACGCTGCAAGGTACGCCAAACCCTGGCGTAAGCAGTAGAAGTAGAGCGCTTCCTCGCTCTCAGCATAGTGGCGATGACCTTGTCTGAGAAGCCCTTCTTCCTCAGACGCTGCCGCTCAATAGCCAGGCCGTAAGACCAAAGGGGGAGGGATCCTCCATCACCACGGGACCCTGATGCAACAGGCCCTGCTCCACTGGCAGCCGCAGAGGGTCGTCCACTGAGAGCCTGATCAAGTCCGCATACCAGGGACGTCTGGGCCAGTCCAGACCCACCAGGATTATCCGGCCCGGATGCTTTGCCACCCTGTCTAGTACCCTGCCCAACATGGGCCAGGGCGGGAACACATAGAGAAGCTCTTGTGTCGGCCACTGTTGGAGAAGAGCATCTACTCCCAGAGATCGAGGGTCCCGTCCTCTGCTGAAAAAGCGCGGCACTTGGCAATTGGCCGATGACGCCATCAGATCTAGGCTCGGCTGGCCCCAGCGCTTCGTGATGTCCAAGAACGCCTGAGCCGATAACTGCCACTCTCCGGGATCCAAGGTATGGCGACTGAGAAAGTCCGCCTTGACATTCATGACTTCGGCAATGTGGGCAGCTGACAGCTGTTCCAGGTTCGCTTCCGCCCACTGGCATAGATTCATGGCTTCCTTGGCTAGAGGGGCGCTCTTGGTACCTCCCTGGCGGTTGACATAGGCCACAGCCGTGGCATTGTCTGACAGGACCCGTACTGACTTCAACGCCAGTATCGGGAGGAACTGCAATAGCGCCAACTGAATGGCTCTGAGTTCCAGGAGGTTGATAGACCACTTTGCCTCTGCAGGAGACCAGAGCCCCTGCGCTGTCCTTCCCAAACAGTGGGCTCCCCAGCCCGTCAAAGAGGCGTCCGTCGTGACGACAATCCACTCCGGGGACACAAGAGGCATCCCTGCAGACAACTTGTCTGTCTTCAGCCACCAGCTCAGCGCCTTGCGCACTGCTGGGTCCAAGGGAAGGCACACAGCATAATCCTCTGACACCGGAGTCCAGCGCTGCAGCAGAGAGTGTTGAAGTGGTCTCATATGAGCCCTGGCCCAAGGCACTACATCCATCGTGGCCGTCATAGAGCCCAACAGCTGCACATAGTCCCAAGCCCGAAGGGGAGAGGCTACTAGGAACTGGTCCACCTGAGCCTGAAGTTTGACAATCCGATTGTCCGGCAGGAACACTCTGCCCACTTGGGTGTCGAATCGAACTCCCAGATACTCCAGGGACTGAGTCGGGCGCAGCTGGCTCTTCTCCCAGTTGATGATCCACCCCAGGGAGCTCAAAAGAGCAATCACCCGGTCCACAGCTTTGCCGCACTCTGCATAAGAGGGGGCTCGGATCAACCAGTCGTCCAGATAAGGATGGACTTGTACTCCTTCCTTTCGCAGGAAGGCCGCGATGACCACCATTACTTTGGAGAAGGTCCGCGGAGCAGTAGCCAACCCGAACGGGAGGGCTCTGAACTGGAAGTGTCGGCCCAGGACTGCAAAACGCAGAAAGCGTTGATGAGGAGGCCAGATGGGAATATGCAAGTACGCTTCCTTGATGTCCAAGGATGCCAGGAACTCCCCTGCCTTCACTGCCGCTATAACAGAGCGGAGAGTCTCCATGCGAAAGTGCCGAACTTTCAAGGCCCGATTGACCCCTTTGAGGTCGAGGATAGGCCGTACAGAACCTCCTTTCTTTGGTACCACAAAGTAAATGGAGTAACGTCCCTTGCTAAGCTGATTTTCTGGCACCGGAACGACCGCACCCAGGCGGATCAGATTGTCCAAGGTCTGCTGCACTGCCACAGCTTTGACCGGAGACTTGCAGGGAGAGAGTACAAACCCGTCTCTTAAGGGTCGGCAGAACTCTAGCTTGTAGCCGTCTCTGATGACTTCCAGCACCCAAGCGTCTGAAGTTACCCTGGTCCACTCGCCCAGAAACAAGGACAGGCGTCCTCCAATCTGCACTGGGCCATGGACCAGGACCCCGTCATTGGGTACAAGACCCTAGGGGGAGGACCGGAGGGCGCACCTCCGGGACGGCGGTCTCTGCGAAAGGAATGCTGCTTGGGGGAGAAATTCCTCTTGAAGGAAGAGGGGGGCAGAGGAGCCCGACTTGCCCGGGCGGTACCGACGGGCTTCCTGAAAACGTCCTCTGGAGATACCGGGGCGAGCACTGGCCCGAGCCCTGACCTCTGGTAACCTCTTGCCCTTAGACGTGCCGAGATCGGTCACAATTTTGTCCAGCTCGACCCCAAAGAGCAGCTTGCCTTTAAAAGGCAACTTAGCCAGGCGGGACTTAGAGGCATGGTCAGCAGACCAATGTTTCAGCCAAAGCCACCGCCTCGCAGAGACTGTCTGAGCCATACCTTTAGCTGAGGCTCTCAAGACATCATACAGTAAGTCTGCCAAATAAGCCAAGCCCGATTCCAGGGCCGGCCAATCAGCCCTCAAGGAAGGATCCGAGGGGGAAGCCCGCTGCACAATCGTGAGGCACGCCCTGGCCACATAGGAGCCGCAAACTGAGGCCTGCAAACTTAAGGCAGCCGCCTCGAAGGACGACCTTAAGGCCGCCTCCAATCTTCTGTCTTGGGCGTCCTTTAGGGCCGTGCCACCTTCCACCAGCAACGCCGTTTTCTTAGTCACCACAGTGATTAAAGAATCCACGGTAGGCTAAAGAAAGGCCTCCCGTTCACTTTCAGGCAAAGGATAGAGGCGGGACATAGCCCTAGAAACTTTGAGGCTCGCTTCCGGGACATCCCATTGAGCCGAAATTAAGGTGTGCATGGCATCATGCACGTGGAAGGTTCTAGGCGGGCGCTTCGTCCCCAGCATAATGGCGGAGCCAACAGGGGCTGAGGGAGAGACGTCCTCTGGAGAGGAAATCTTCAAAATGCTCATGTCCTGCACTAACAGGTTGGGCAAATCCTCTGAGCGAAAGATCCGCGCTGCAGAGGGGTCATCCGCTCCATCCGAGCGGGAATCCGTTTCCTCCAAGGAATCTCCAAAGGACCGTTGGGAGAACTCAGATACGCTGCCCTCATCTACATCAGAGGAAACAGAGTCCTCTAAGGCCTGGGAATCCACCCGAGGGCGTTTACTTCCGGGGGCCTCAACCCCTTTATCGGACAAGGGAGAAGGGGCAGCGTTTTGCATAAGGAAGGCCTGATGCAGCAGCAAAATAAACTCGGGGGAGAAACCCCCCAGACTGTGCACTTCAGCAGCCTGGGCCACAGCCCTAGACGCACCCTCAACCGGCGCTCGCAAGAGCGGGGAAGAAACATGCTGCGCATCCAAGATGGCGTCCGGCGCGACACTCCGCGAAGGAGCCGCGCGGGAAGAACGGCGCTTAACTTTAGCCGCTTTTTTGCCGTCGCCCAAATCAAGGGCGGCCATGGCATTAACGTCTCCCAGCTCAAGGGCGGCCCAAGAAGAAGCTGTCCGAGCAGAGTGGCCGGCCAAGATGGCGGAGGCGAGCAGCGGGGGATGGGCGTTTATGGCGGGAAAAACCGCCGCACCGGAGGAAGACCCGGGACACTGACCGGCCTCCGAACTGACACCCAACAAGGGCGAATCAGACTTTAAGACCCCCGCATCCCCGCTAGAAGCGCACACACGGTCCGGGGAGCGATTCTTCGCGCCCTCGCCCTCCTCACGCCATAGGCCACGTGGAGATCGATCGGGGAACCCCCTGCCCGCTATAAAAAGGTAAAAATTACCTGCTTCTCGCTCCGAGCTGTAACGACCTGGTGTCCCAGTGAATAGCTGCAATAAACATTTAAATAAACGTCGAAAATAAACGCCTTTAAGGACGTCCAAATTTTTTTTTTTTTTTAACGGAGCCAGCGGGAGGGGGGAGAAAAGGAGGGACCTGGCGCCACCAGGTTTGCACTTGCTCAAGAAGAGCCCTCAACCACAGGCACTCAACAAAACCTAAAAATTAGGCTTGGAGGCCTAGCCAGAGCTGCTGCTCTGTGTGACCACCACCTGCCTGAGATAGAGAACATACTGGGGAGTTTCCGGCAGCACATGACCACATATAGGGAGGCAAAAGGATTGCTCTCTATCTCCACCTGCTGGTAGATGGACACAACCCACCAGTCTATGGATTGATCAGCATGATGATATGGAACCACTATTTTATTTAGAGATGGAGTCAGTTTTGAGGTCCAATCAGCCTTCTCGGGGCTTTCTCTGATACTAGACAGCTGAACCGCAGTACCAGGCGGAACCTGGAGGGGAACATTTAACCTCCCATAAAATTCACTGTCTATATAGCAACCTACCTGGCTCCCTATCCGTTTTCGCATCCTGTTCAAACTTCTTCTACTAATCTATAAATGTACTCACTCTGCTGCTCCCCAGTATCTCTCCACACTCGTCCTTCCCTACACCTCTTCCCGTGCACTCCGCTCCATCGATAAATTCTTCTTATCTGTTCCCTTCTCCACTACTGCCAACTCCAGACTTCGCGCCTTCTGTCTCGCTGCACCCTACGCCTGGAATAAACTTCCTGAGCCCCTACGTCTTGCCCCATCCTTGGCCACCTTTAAATCTAGACTGAAAGCCCACCTCTTTAACTATTGCTTTTGACTCGTAACCACTTGTAACCACTCGCCTCCACCTACCCTCCTCTCCTCCTTCCTGTACACATTAATTGATTTGATTTGCTTACTTTATTTTTTGTCTAGTAGATTGTAAGCTCTTTGAGCAGGGACTGTCTTTCTTCTATGTTTATGCAGCGCTGCGTACGCCTTGTAGCGCTATAGAAATGCTAAATAGTAGTAGTAGTAGTAGTAGCAATCCCCCAAGTGACGAAGCACGCAAGCTTGATTATAACGACGCAGATTGGGAATTCCTAAACCCCCTTCTCTCCAAGAACCTAACATGAACTGTAACGGCATTTTAGGTTTAGCTCCTCCCCACAGAAAAGTTCTTAACTGTCTATGCAATAAAACTAAATCCTTTGCCAGAATAAGTAAGGGCAGCATTTGAAGAACATAAAGCCACCTTGGAAATTCCACCATGTGAAATAAATGTATTCTTCCATGAAGGGAGAGAGGAAGGGCCCTCAACGCTTCAAACATTCTGTAGTATTTTCTAATAAGCGGGAAATATTTAAATGGTATAAGGACCCTACTTTCATTGCCAGCTGTATGCCCAAATAAGTGAAAGACTCCCATGCCCACCTAAAAGGGAACGCCCCTCCCCAATCCCGTTTCAAACTGTCCTTCGACGGCAATGCCAAACAGTTGGAAAAATTTAACTTGAAGACTGCAAAGTCCCCAAATTTACAGAACAAATCTAACAACTCCTCCACAGATCTCCGAGGCTGAGTAATATGCATTAAAAGATCATCAGCTAAAGCTGAGATCTTAAAAGTAGCACATCCAATAGGTACCCCAGCAATCTCCGAATGGGAAGCAATTTCTCTAATAAGGGGATCCACAGACAACACAAAAAGCAATGGAGAAAAAGGGCAACCCTGTCTTGTACCATGACTTATAGAGAATTCCGAAGATCTCTCCCCATTAACCCACATAAAAGCCTTTGGATCTGAATACAACATTCTTACCGCCTCTCCAAATAAACCCTCCATCCCAACCTTTCTCAAGTTTGCAAAAAGGAATTGCCACGCAACCCAATCAAAAGCCTTTTCTGCGTCGAAGCTTTTCAACAAAGATTCCTCCCCAGAACGTTCTACTGCTTCCAATGAAGCCAATATTGATCTAATGTTTTAGTTGCCATCCTGCCCTTCACAAAACCCACCTGTGAGGGAGAAATCAAGTCTGGAAGTACATGCCAGGCTTCAGAAGCACAATCATTTGAGCAACTTTAAATGACTCCGGCATGGTCCCAGTCTCCCCCATTGAATTAAAAAGATTTAATAATGGGGTCTTCAACTGATCGCAAAGCAATTTATAGAATTCCACACTAAGGCCATCGGGGCCTGGTGGCCTATGGAGCTTACTTTGTTGGAGTGCCAGCAATAAATCTCCCTCTGTAATGGGAGCATTGAGAAATTCTCTTTGCGAGGGTGTAATCTTGGGTAAGGATAGGTTATCTAAGTACAAATTACTGTCTAGCATAATACCTGTAGGTTCTTGATACAATTGTTCGTAGCATTTCCCAAAACACGCCGCTATCTCAGTATCCGAGCGTACCCATCCCCCTCTGGAGTCTCGCAACTGCAATATCCTCGGTCGCTCTTCTTTTTTTTATTAGTCATGCCAACAAGGCCCCGCCTTATTCCCGTGTTGGAACAGCTTATATCGATAATACAATTGGGATTTTCTCGCTCTTTGATGGAGCAGCTCATTCATTTCTTTCTGAGAAGTCAGAAGGGCTTCTCTAGCCTCCACTGACCCCATATTGGAGGTGTTGCTTCCGGACCATCTTCTTCAACTGGAGAATCTCCTTATCTCTCGCTTTCCGAGTACAGGCTCTATAAGAAATTATCCTCCCCCACATCACTGCTTTTGCCGTTTCCCAAAAAAGACCATATTGGTGGGCATGAGCTCTATTAGGAAACACAAAATCCTCCCATCTTTCCCGGAGAAATATGCCAAAACCTGCATCCCAGTAGTGCTATATGTTAACGAGGAAATTGAGTGAAACAGAGTAAAAATTCAGCCGGAAACAGATTGCAAAGTGGATATAGAGAGGTCAGAAAGAGTGAGAGATATAGGGAAGATTATAAAAATTAACAAAGGATGAAGACAATAGATACTAAAGATAAAGAGAAGAGGCAGAGCGACATGGGATAAGAGTGAGGGAGAATAAGAGAAAGAAGAAATGAAAAAAGAAAGAAAGAATATGAAAAATAGAACAAACACATTATCTACACAAGAGTTAGAAGTCAGAGGCTGTGATTATAACACCTCGTTCTCACTATCTCTGGTCCACAGGAGGGAATCTTTCTTATAGGAAAAGTTTGTATCACCTCATTACTAGCTTTAATCGTAGCTTCATCACATGCTTCAGGCAGTTCCTCACATCTGCCTGTTGTGGTCAGATTTCCTGTTTCCTCAGATCCCCGAGGCTCAGTTCTGAATCCTTTTTGCTCAAATTGGATTAAAATGTCAGGCCTGACATTGTAGAAACCTATTATAAGAAAAAGACAGCAAAATATGTTCGTTTTTTTTTAAGTTACCACAGAATTATTCACAGGCACCTCCACTGGTACAGAATTAAAATAAAGAGGGGTACTGCTGTACTGATCATCATCAAAAATGTTTTCTAGAAATACCCCGATATTTTCATGCTGTGGTGAGCAACTCCTTTCTCAACAGCTACAAACAGATGTGTTATACACACTAATACTGCATAAATATAATGGAAATGTCTGTCATCACGAGTTTTGTTGCTGATTCGATTATTAGGCATGTAGATAGCTGGGTGACTGGTGGACGTGAGGATCGCCTGGTCACTTGCCTGCCTGGTGCAAAAGGTGACGGATCTCACGCATCACCTAGATAGGATTAGATAGTGCTGGGGAGGAGCCAGCTGTCTTGATACATGTGGGTACCAATGACATAGGAAAATGTGGGTACCAATGACATAGGAAAATGTGGGAGAGAGGTTCTGGAAGCCAAATTTAAGCTCTTAGGTAGAAAGCTCAAATCCAGAATTTCTAGGGTAGCATTTCTGAAGTGCTATCCGTTCCACGCGCAGGGCCCAAGAGACAGGCAGAGCTCTGGAGTCTCAATGTGTGGATGAGATGATGGTGCAGGGAGGTGGGTTTTAGATTTGTTAGGAACTGGGCAACATTCTGGGAAAGGGGAAGCCTATTCCAAAAGTATGGGCTCCACCTTAACCAGGGTGGGACCAGGCTGCTGGCATCGGCGTTTAAAAAGGAGGCGATAAGAGCAGCTTTTAAACTAGAAACTGGGGGAAGGCCGACAGTCGCTCAAAAGCGCATGGTTCGGGATAAGGCATCTTTCAAAGACATCACCAAAACAGGGAAGATAGGGTATCCCGATAGTGAGGTTGCAAAAAAGACCATAGTAGATCAGGTGTCCTTAAATAAAAATCAGACAAAAGATTGCAAATTAATACTGTCAAGTACTGAGCATGATGTAAATAGGAACAACAAACATAATTTGAAATGTCTATGTGCGAATGCCAGAAGCCTAAGAAATAAGATGGGAGAGTTAGAATATATTGCACTAAATGAAAAATTAGATATAATAGGAATCTCTGAGGCCTGGGGGAAGGAGGATAAACAGTGGGACACTGTCATACCGAGGTACAAATTATATCGTAGCGATTGGGCGAATTGAATTGGTGAAGGGGTAGCACTGTATGTTAAGGAGGGCCTTGAATCAAATAGATTGAAAATTCTGCAGGAAACAAAATACATCTTGGAATCCCTATGGATTGAAATTCCATGTGTAAAGGGGAAAAGGATAGCGATAGGAGTGTACTACCATCCGCCTGGCCAGGATGAACAGACGGATGTAGAAATGTTATCAGAAATTAGGGAAGCTAACAAGCTGGGCAACACAATAATAATGGGTGATTTCAATTACCCCAATATTGACAGGGCAAATGTAACATCACAGCATGCTAGGGAGGTACAATTCCTTGACGAAATCAAAAACTTTATGGAGCAGCTGGTACAGGAACTGACAAGAGGAGGAAAAATTCTAGACCCAGTCCTTACTGGAGTGCATGATCTGGTGCGGGAGGTAATGGTGATGGGGCCACTTGATAACAGTGATCATAATATGATCAGGTTTGATATTAGCTTTGGAGTAAGTATAAACAGGAAATCCAAAACGTTAGCGTTTAACTTTCAAAAAGGATAAAATGAAAGAGAGAAAAAAAAAACTTAGAGGAGCGGATGCGAGGGTCAAAAATTTACATCAGACGTGGATGCTGTTCAAAAATAAATACCATCCTGGAAGCCCAGGTCAAATATATTCCACGTTTTAAAAATGGAGGATGGAAGACCAAATGACAGCTGGCATGGTTAAAAAGTGAGGTATAGGAAGCTATTAGAGCTAAAAGAAAATCCTTCAGAAAATGGAAGAAGGAACCGACTGAAAATAATAAGAAACAGCATAAGGAATGTCAAGTCAAATGCAAAGCGCTGATAAGGAAGGCAAAGAGGGACTTTGAAAAAAAGATTGCGTTGGGAGGCAAAAACACATACTAAAATTTTTTTAGGTATATTAAAAGCAAGAAGCCGGCAAAAGAATCAGTTGGACCTCTAGATGACCGAGGAGTAAAAGGGGTGATCAGGGAAGACAAAGCCATAGTGGAGAGATTAAATGAATTCTTTGCTTCAGTCTACACCGAGGAAGATTGGGGGAGTTACCCGTGCCAGAAATGGTATTCAAAGCTGACGAGTCGGAGAAACTGAATGAAATCTCTACGAACCTGGAGGATGTAATGGGGCAATTTGACAAATTGAAGAGTAGCAAATCTCCTGGACCAGATGGTATTCATCCCAGAGTACTGACAGAACTGAAAAATGAACTGGCGGAACTATTGTTAGCAATATATAATTTATCTTTAAAATTGAGTGTGGTACCAGAAGATTGGAGGGTAGCCCATGTAACGCCAATATTTAAAAAAGGTTCCAGAGGACAGCCTAAGGTTCGGTGCCAGGAAAATGGTAGAGACTATTTTAAAGGACAAAATTACAGAGCACATTCAAAAGCATGGATTAATAAGACAAAGCCAACATGGATTTAGTGAAGAGAAATCTTGCCTCAACAATCAATTTCTTTGAAGGAGTAAACAAACATGTGGATAAAGGCGAGCCAGTTGATATTGTGTATCTGGATTTTCAAAAGGCGTTTGACAAAGTACCTCATGAAAGACTCCAGAGGAAAATGGAGAGTCATGGGATAGGAGGAAGTGTCCTATTGTGGATTATAGCTACGTAATGCAAGGTTCCACGTTAGGAGTCACCGACCAAGAAAGGGATCTCGGAGTCGTTGTTGATGATACATTGAAACCCTCTGCTCATTGTTCTGTGGCAGCTAAGAAAGCAAATAGAATGTTAGGAAAGGAATGGAAAACAAAAATGAGGACGTTATAATGCCTTTGTATCGCTCCATGGTGCGACTCCATTCTCTTCTGTTCTACAATTCACCCTTTCGACAATGTTAACTCCCTAATCCCTAATTGGTCTATCTTGAATAGACTGTAAACTCTGATGAGCAGGGACTGTCTCTTCAAGTTCAAGTGTACAGTGCTGTGTACGTCTAGTAACCCTATAGAATTGATACATAGTAGTACTAGTGGTAATAGCAATGCTGCTCAATTACACACCCCGGCAGTATCTGCTTTGCAGAGAGGATTATGGCTTCTTATCCTTACCAGCTCTGAATTCCTAAATAATCCCGGCTGATTTTATTAAGATGTGCAGGAGGAATTTATACTTACTTGTTACAGGAGGGTGAGTCTGTTCAGACATCTCTGATTTAGGAGGATCCATCAAGGGGAGATCTTCCTCTTGTTTAACCCCGAGTGAGATCACAGACGTTACAACTGGAAGGTCTGTTAAGAGAAAATACATTAGAAGGAGTCATCAAAGATACAATAATACTAAATAAGGAAATGGACCTTAAATCTCTAAACGCCTGGAGACTTTGATCTGAAAATTCAGAGGCCTTCAAACCCAAAACATTTACTTACTCTTAATGAGATCATCTGGGTTTTCTTTTTCCTCCCACTCAAAATGTTGAGGGAAATAATTCTCGTCTTTGTTCTTAATCTTGAAAATGACATCAGGATTAACAACTGAATAACCTGTAAGTAAGCAGGAAAATAGCATTTAAATAAAAATGTATAAGCCCTGGGGAGGTTCCATCTGTTTCCTGTTGTGAACAAGCAGTGCATGAAAGTGTGTGTGTGTACATACAGGACTAAGTTCTGTATATGGAGCCAAAAAAATGATGCTGATAAAAATTGGAGCTAAACGCTATTCTATAAACAGTTCTCAGAGATAGTCGCTGTTGATAGAATAGTGTTTTGCGCCGGGATCTGCGACCAATTTTGGGTGTAAGGATTTACGCCCACTGAAACCTGGTTTATATTCTTACACAGAAGTTGTAGACGGAGCTCCGGAGCTAGGCAGCCATGTCGGACGGTGACGTCACTTCCTCCGTCCTGATTTATATTCTTACACAGAAATTGTAGTTCTCAGGAAAAAAGGTCAAAATTTTGTTGTACAGAAAAGGGAGACAGACTGCAGCTGGTCTTGTATGAAGCCTCCAGTTTAAAGTAAACATTTTATCTTTTGCAACAGAAGCCAGGTCTCAATTTCAGGTGCCCACGGGACCTGGTACCTGGGATTTTTCCAGCTCTGATAAAATAACAGCACCCATTCCATTAATGTGCCTGTGTGGTAGATGATAAAAAAAGACATAACTACCTTGTGAGATGAGGATGTCATGAACCTCCTTGATGACCTTCTTGTACAGCTCCTTCTGCCATTCTCTCAGAAAGTTCCAGTCCACTTCCAAGAAATAAGCAGCAACATCCTTGAACAAGGCCTGGAACAACAGACAAGACACCATCAGTCACAGTTTCACTATATTGTGTACCTTGTTGGGTAGACTGGATGGACCGTGCACGTCTTTATCCGCCGTCATCTACTATGCTACTATGTTTTTGTTTTCTCCAGAACTTCGGATCCTTAAATGTGAAGGACGAAAACTGGAAAGGAGATGGCGCAAATCTCACCTGGATGAAGACAGGCTAAACTGCAGGAAGCACATGGTAAAGTACCGCCAAGCCGTAACAGCAACCAAAAAACAGTATTTCTCTCAATGCATTGCACAGGCTGCCAATTCAACCAAGCAGCTGTTCAGTATAGTAAACACCTACTGCAACCCCCACAACAAAACCAGCCTGCCCAGTCTAAACTCACAACGAGTTTGAAGAAAATTAAAAGACGAACACACACTCAATGCATGGAAACAGACACAAAGAAAACATAAATACGCAATAAGACAAACCAAAAGGACATACTATAAAACTAAAATAGGGCCAGACTAAAAGACAAGAAGAAACTATACCAACTTGTGAACAAGCTACTAGACACCACAGCGGTCACTGCTACCAATACAGACCCCCTCCGCAGACAAACTCGCTAAATACGTCAATGAAAAAATTATAAACCTATGCAAAACGCTACCCCAGGTCAATACTGATACCGATAACTTCATTAATAGCTTGGATCCAAACCCTGAAGAACACCCAGCCATCCGAATCTGGTCAAACTTCACACTCATCACCGTTGAAACAGTCACCCAGGCGATCAAAAGGTTCTCCAGCACCCACTGCAAACTGGATACCTGCCCCAGTTACCTACTAAAATCTGCCCCAGACCGCTTCTTAACAGACCTCACATCTCACCTAAACGACCTGCTCCAATAAGGTCTTTTCCCAGAGGAACATGGTAACATCTTACTCACCCCAATCCAAAAAGACACCCCCCAAAAAAAAATAACCGAACTTACCAACTACCGCCCAGATGCATCTATTTCTCTAGCTGTCAAGCTGATGGAGAGCATGGTGACCAAACAGATCACTGACTACATGGTCAAGTTCTCAATACTACATGAATCACAATCGGGATTCCGCCCCCTCCATAGTACCGAAACTGTGCTAGTCACTCTCATGGCCAAATTCAAGCAAGAAATAGTCACAGGTAAAAGCATACTCCTCCTCCAATTCGACATGTCGAGCGCATTCGACATGGTCAACCACAATATACTACTAAAACTCTTAGAGTACTTCGGGATTGCTGGAAATATACTTAACTGGATCAAGGGTTTTCTAACCACCAGAACATACCAAGTGAAATCAAACCTAAACATATCACCACCTTGGAAAGCAGACTGTGGAGTACCTCAAGGATCACCACTATCACCAATTTTATTCAACATAATGATGATCCCACTGGCCAAATCCTTATCTAAGCAAGGCCTCAACCCATTCATCTACGCAGTTGATGTCACTATATACATTCCCTTCAGACACGATCTAACAGAAATCACCAACAAAATCAAACTTGGATTCAACATCATGGACTCATGGGCAAACGCTTTTCAACTGAAACTGAACACGGAAAAAACACACTGCCTCATTCTCTCATCTCAACACAACATGTACAAACCCACAACTTTAACCACTCCAGAACACACCCTCCTTATCTCAGACAACTTGAAAATACTCGGCGTCACACTCGACCGCAACCTTACACTCGAGAGCCAAGTGAACTCCACAATAAAGAAAATGTTCCACTCAATGTGGAAACTTAAATGAGTAAAACCTTTAAGCCTGAGGGAATCATTTCATAACCTAATACAATCAATGGTACTAAGCCACGCAGACTACTGCAACGGAATCTATGCGGGATGCAAAGAACAACTCACAAAGAAACTTCAGACCACTCAAAACACAGCAGCCAGGCTGATATTTGGCAAATTGTGATTCGAAAGTGCCAAATCCCTCAAAGAAAAGCTGCATTGGCTTCCAATCAAAGAACACATTACCTTCAAAATCTGCACCCTGGGCCACAAAATTATCCACGGCCAAGTCCCAGGCTACATGACAGACCTCATAGACCTACCATTCAGAAACATAACCAGATCATCTCGAACATACCTAAACCTCCAATACCCAAACTGCAAAGGACTTAAATACAAAGCAGTCTATTCATCCAGCTTCTCCTACATAAGCACACAAATATGGAACGCATTGCCAAAAGCTGTGAAAACAACATACGACCATCTAAAGTTCAGGAAATCATTAAAAACCAACCTGTTCAAAAAGGCATACTCCACCGACCCAACATAACCACCTACCTACACACTGCAACAAAGCAAAACCAAAGATCGTAATGGACACTATAAACCTTCCTCTCCTCGATCTCCATTGTAATGGACACTATATAACCTTCCTCTGCTTGATCCCCATTGTACCTGAAACACATGTACCTTTATTCGACTATATCACCTTGTATTTGTTTCTCTACTGGACTTGGCGAATGCCATAACGGTACTATGTAAGCCACATTGAGCCTCCAAATAGGTGGGAAAATGTGGGATACAAATGTAACAAATAAATAAGTAAAATAAAAATAAACTGAACTGCAATGATTTTGCTGCATACTTTGCCAACAAAATTAAAACTCTCCACCAGGATTTACAGGCAATCCCACCCAGTGCCCAACCAGTCAATCAGGGGTGCACAAACTCGCCCGCTCCTAACAGACAGATGGAACACTTTTAACCTAATGACAGAGTTTGACAAAATCCTAAGAGACCTTCGACCAACTACCTGCTCCCTCGATCCCTGCCCATCAAAGATAGTGCAGCAGGCAAGTATGGGCCTTATAGAAGGCGCCACAAAAATTGTGAACACCTCTCTTTCTAATGGGCAACTACCAACAGCATTAAAAAGGGCAGTGGTTCGCCCTCTACTGAAGAAAAACAACCTTGACCAGGACAAACTTGAAAGTTACAGGCCAGTATCCAACATTCCGTTTCTAGGGAAACTCATAGAACAAACAGTCGGTGTTCAACTTAATGAATGGCTAGAAAAGAGTAACTGGCTAGATCCATGTCAATCTGGATTTCTACCTGGTTATGGAACAGAAACAGTCCTCGTATCCTTGCTAGATGATCTTCACAGAAACCGAGACAAGGGATTTGCCTCGATGTTAGTACTGCTAAATTTCTCAGCAGCTTTTGACAGGAAGTATTTTTTCACGGAGAGAGTGGTGGATGCTTGGAATGCCCTCCCGCGGGAGGTGGTGGAGATGAAAACGGTAACGGAATTCAAACATGCGTGGGATAAACATAAAGGAATCCTGTTCAAAAGGAATAGATCCTCAGGAGCTTAGCCGAGATTGGGTGACAGAGCCGGTAGTGGGAGGTGGAGATAGTGCTGGGCAGACTTATACGGTCTGTGCCAGAGCTGGTGGTTGGGGGGCAGGAATAGTGCTGGGCAGACTTATATGGTCTGTGCCCTGAAAAGGACACGTACAAATCAAGGTAAGGTATACACAAAAAGTGGCACATATGAGTTTATCTTGTTGGGCAGACTGGATGGACCGTGCAGGTCTTTTTCTGCCGTCATCTACTATGTTACTATGACACTGTGGATCTTGCTAGCACAACTGACAGAAACAGGTATCAATGGAACAGTACTTGCCTGGTTCAGATCCTATCTATTAGACAGGCAACAATCCATAATGTTTGGCAGCAACTCATCACCACCATGGACACTGACCTGCGGGGTACCACAAGGATCGATACTGTCACCTATTCTGTTCAATATCTACCTCAAGCCACTAGCTGAGCTGATTCGGTCAATGGACACTCAGTTCTACATCTATGCGGATGATGTGCAGCTACTCATACCCATTGAACCTGACTTACCTACAGCCTTGAATAAACTGATCACTTGTCTAACATCAATTCAAGAATGGGCTAAACACAATGAACTTTGCCTGAACCCAAGTAAAACCGAGCTTCTCTGGGTCCCTAACACAAGTGGATACATACCTGACATCAAAATCCCTTTTGGGAAGTATGAACTCCCCCTCAAATCATAAGTCAGGAACCATGGAATACAGTTAGATTCAACACTTACCCTGATTCCCCAAATCCAAGCAACCTTCAAAAGCAGCTTCTATGTCACGTATACACAGCAGGTAACTAGGTTTGTGAGCCCTTGGGCCACTGCCAAGGAGCGGCAGCGGCAGGAGAATCACCCTAAACACAAGACAAGGCAGACCGGAACACAGTGGATCGGGGCAAGGCTTCAACTACACTTAGCCACCCTTCACCCGGAGTTAAGCTCCGGGCTGCAGGCGGCCGGCAGGACTTACCGGACAGGACATGAAGGCTGGACTGCCGGACACAGCAGCAAGCAGACAGACAGCAGGAAACACTAGAAACTCGCTGGGTTCCAGGGAAACAGCAGGCAAACGAATAGTCCAGAAACAAGCCGGGTCAGGCAGGTGGCAAGCAGAAGAATAGTCCAGTAAGAATCCGAGTGTAGGCAAGCGGCAAGCAGAAGAATAGTCCAGTAACAATTTGGGTGTATGCAGGCGGCAGGCAGAAGAAATGTCCAGTAACAATCCGGGTCTAGGCAGGCGGCAGGCAGAAGAAAAGTCCAGTAACAATCCGGGTCTAGGCAGGCGGCAGGCAGAAGAAAAGTCCAGTAGGCAAGCAGAGTCAAAGTCAGAAAAGAGTAAAAGCACAAAGGCACTGCAACAACTCACTCCAAAGGAACACCTCTGAAGAACCCTGTTGCAAGGCAAACCAGAACCCCTCCCAGGTGATTAATAAAGGCAGCCTACCAGGGAGTTCACCGGGTATGGGTACTGCTTAGTTCCAAAAAACTCCCACAACAATCTGGAAAGCTGGAAGATCTGGACCGGACCAGCATATCTTCTGGAACATGGGAAACTCCAAGTCATCGGTTCACAGCAGCCACCAGGTCTAACCACCAGGGGCCGAGGGGACTGAGAGCATGGAACCTGGGCACCACCATGATATTCTACTATTTGCGACAGCTACGCTGCCTCTCTCCTTACATCGAGAAGGTAAATCTTATCCCAGTTGTGCATGCCATGGTAACATCAAGACTGGATTACTAAAATGTACTATACAATGGTCTGACTACAAAGGGCCTGCACCAGCTCCAGTTCATTCAGAATGCAGGAGCAAGACTCATAGAAGGTTGCAAGCGACGTAACCGCATCACACCATTTTTGCAAAAACATCATTGGCTACCAGTACAATACAGGACTAAATTTAAAACTCTATGTCTGATCTTCAAGGCCCTGAAAGGAAATGGCCCCGAGTGTCTGAAGAATAGGATGATCCTCCACACACCGCCAAGGACACTAAGGTCCTCTCAAGGACTATCAGTAACCAGACCGTCTCCAAAAGACATTACATGATGTGATACCCGCAAGAAAGCCTTCTCCATAGTAGCCCCCACACTCTGGAATGCACTCTCTGAAACGCTTCGCTTAACGCAAGACTACCTCTACTTCAGGAAGCAGGTGAAAGCTTGGCTCTTCAACCAAGCCTTTATTGGAAGAAGTAACTAACTTGTTAGTCTCACTCACACACACAAGGATTGACTCAAGGCTGCACATAATGCAGCGGGACATGTTTATCCACTCCTACCCTAGCTGAGATAATATTTAACCATCTCCCTGATCTCAAGTGCAACTTTCTTCAAATCAATCACCTTACTTTCTAATTCTTCCTACTTTCATACTCATCTACAGTGGGGGAAATAAGTATTTGATCCCTTGCTGATTTTGTAAGTTTGCCCACTGACAAAGACATGAGCAGCCCATAATTGAAGGGTAGGTTATTGGTAACAGTGAGAGACAGCACATCACAAATTAAATCCGGAAAATCACATTGTGGAAAGTATATGAATTTATTTGCATTCTGCAGAGGGAAATAAGTATTTGATCCCTCTGGCAAACAAGACCTAATACTTGGTGGCAAAACCCTTGTTGGCAAGCACAGCGGTCAGACGTCTTCTGTAGTTGATGATGAGGTTTGCACACATGTCAGGAGGAATTTTGGTCCACTTCTCTTTGCAGATCATCTCTAAATCATTAAGAGTTCTGGGCTGTCGCTTGGCAACTCGCAGCTTCAGCTCCCTCCATAAGTTTTCAATGGGATTAAGGTCTGGTGACTGGCTAGGCCACTCCATGACCCTAATGTGCTTCTTCCTGAGCCACTCCTTTGTTGCCTTGGCTGTATGTTTTGGGTCATTGTCGTGCTGGAAGACCCAGCCACGACCCATTTTTAAGGCCCTGGCGGAGGGAAGGAGGTTGTCACTCAGAATTGTACGGTACATGGCCCCATCCATTCTCCCATTGATGCGGTGAAGTAGTCCTGTGCCCTTAGCAGAGAAACACCCCCAAAACATAACATTTCCACCTCCATGCTTGACAGTGGGGACGGTGTTCTTTGGGTCATAGGCAGCATTTCTCTTCCTCCAAACACGGCGAGTTGAGTTCATGCCAAAGAGCTCAATTTTTGTCTCATCTGACCACAGCACCTTCTCCCAATCACTCTCGGCATCATCCAGGTGTTCACTGGCAAACTTCAGACGGGCCGTCACATGTGCCTTCCGGAGCAGGGGGACCTTGCGGGCACTGCAGGATTGCAATCCGTTATGTCGTAATGTGTTACCAATGGTTTTCGTGGTGACAGTGGTCCCAGCTGCCTTGAGATCATTGACAAGTTTCCCCCTTGTAGTTGTAGGCTGATTTCTAACCTTCCTCATGATCAAGGATACCCCACGAGGTGAGATTTTGCGTGGAGCCCCAGATCTTTGTCGATTGACAGTCATTTTGTACTTCTTCCATTTTCTTACTATGGCACCAACAGTTGTCTCCTTCTCGCCCAGCGTCTTACTGATGGTTTTGTAGCCCATTCCAGCCTTGTGCAGGTGTATGATCTTGTCCCTGACATCCTTAGACAGCTCCTTGCTCTTGGCCATTTTGTAGAGGTTAGAGTCTGACTGATTCACTGAGTCTGTGGACAGGTGTCTTTCATACAGGTGACCATTGCCGACAGCTGTCTGTCATGCAGGTAACGAGTTGATTTGGAGCATCTACCTGGTCTGTAGGGGCCAGATCTCTTACTGGTTGGTGGGGGATCAAATACTTATTTCCCTCTGCAGAATGCAAATAAATTCATATACTTTCCACAATGTGATTTTCCGGATTTAATTTGTGATGTGCTATCTCTCACTGTTACCAATAACCTACCCTTCAATTATGGGCTGCTCATGTCTTTGTCAGTGGGCAAACTTACAAAATCAGCAAGGGATCAAATACTTATTTCCCCCACTGTATATGTTACAACTTTGCCTTACCCTTCACTACCAATTATAATGTTCTAGTACATATTGTGTTGTCATTACAAGTAGTATACCATCCCTTACTATATCTTCCAGTTGGTATTTGAGTATTGTCCTCCAAGCTGATACTCAACTTCATAAACGTATCCAATTGGACCTCAATGCTTCCAAGCTTTGAACGATCTCCAAGAGATCACACTTTGCTCAATATTTATATGAGCGCCAACGCTATCATTGGAGCTAGTCTTACCATTGGTCCTGTTTCTTGTTTATTCCTAAATGGACCAATGATAAGACTAGCTCTAATGATAGCGTTGGCGCTCATATAAATATTGAGCAAAGTGTGATCGCTTGGAGATCGGTCAACGCTTGGAAGCATTGAGGTCTATTGGATAAGTTTATCAAGTTGAGTATCAGCTGGGAGGAAAATACTCAAATACCAACTGGAAGATATAGTAAGGGACTGAATTTAAACCACTGGTTCTCGTAATTTAGATTGTGTTGAGTAACAAAAGTAGTATACCATGCCATACTTTGTATTGTTTGAATATTTTTACTGCTCTAATTGACTATTGCTCATGTTTGATTTATTCTTACTGTACACCGCTTTGAGTGAACTCCTTCAAAAAGGCGGTAAATAAATCCTAATAAATAAATAATATAAATAAATAAAATACTTAGATATATGACCTCAGTCAGTAAGATCAAAGCTCCAGTACATTATAGTATGAAGTATATAGTACGAGTTCTGTCCCCTAAAATCTCCAATATTTTGAACAGACTTCCTGGTCCTTACACTGGAAATCTCTCATGTTGACTGATTTAGCAGTTGGAAAGAGGAGGCAGCAACAACTGAAGAGGTGGGAGATAAAGAGGCTGTGGGTTAGTGTAGCTAAGGTGGAGAAAGAACAGGAGACGACATGAGGTCAGAAAGCTGAAGCCGGTTTAGCCCAACAGCCGCCATATTGGTACACGGAAAACGAAGCAAACAGTCAGCTGCTGTATCCATTGTTATTGTATCTCAGTTCGATTTAGAAACATGACGGTGTGTGCAGCATATGTACACAGAGGAACTGTCACAACGGAATAAGTTTCATCAGTTAGAGCAGTAAGTTGTCCTAAATCACTATCACGGTGTCATTTTGAGGGTTTGTATTGGTGCTGACATTTTTTCACCTAGTAAAGGGCCACCAAAATAGACATCATGTTATGAGAATCAGGTGATCAACATTCAGAGTTTTTTTAAATTTCTAAGTGCAAAGGGTTTTTCAAACTTTAATAAGGGGGTGGCCTGAGGCAATAGTGTGAGGTGGAGCTGCTCTCTGCCGTTGTCAACTTACAGAGGGAGGAGCCCTCCTGTGAGGGAGAGTCGGTGCCAAATCCTACAGGCACCCTATTGGACACCCGCAGATATCGAGGGTCCTGTTGCCTTGAGAAGATTTGCGCCACAGGTGTGAGGCCGCAGGGCATGCCAAAAGGGGTGTGCTGTAAGGTACACACCCTGCCCCTTCGGAATTTTGACTCTATACTATAATTCTCAAAGGGGAAGCGTAAAGTGAAGCCGAAGACAGCGACTACAAGTGTCCTGGGTCCTATGGACAAACACCTGATTTCTTCTGGACCATCAATTAATCAAGTATTCTCTCCCCTTGGAGCTTCTTTGAGCTCACTGGAGCATACCCTACCTCTCCCTCCCTTTGCCTGTCAGATAAGGGCTTCCCAGGTGGTGCCCCTTCCTCAGGCTGGAGCTTCAGTTGGAAGAAGCAGTTTCATCATTAAACTTTTGTCAAGTTGCCAACAGCTATTCAGGCACCTACCCCAATTCAGCAGCCTTCAGCTATTCAGGACCAGCAAGAAATGACGTTAAGAGATTTGTAGGATTTAATTCAGCGTATGGAGAGTATGTTCAATTCCACTGTTTCTCAGATTGCAGTTTTTCTCAAATGGTGGTAAATAAATTGGAGAATGTAGATTCTAATACGCAATGTTTTGATAAGAGCGTATTTAATGTTGAGAAGCAAATAGAATGTTAGGTATGCATTAGGAAAGGAATGGAAAATGAAAATAAGAATGTTATAATGCCTTTCTATCACTTCACAGTGCGACTGCACCTCAAATACTGTGTGCAATTCTGGTCACCGCATCTCAAAAAAGATACAGCGGAATTAGAAAATTTACCGAGAAAGGCGACAAAAAAGATAGCAGGGACGTGACGACTCCCCTAAGAGGAAAGGCTAAAGCGGCTAAGGCTCTTCAGCTTGGAGAAGAGGCAGCTGAGGGGAGATATGACAGAGGTCAATAAAATAATGAGTGGAATGGAACGGGTGGACGTGAATCGCTTGTTTACTCTTTCTGGAAATACTACGACTAGGGGACGCACAATGAAACTATTAAGTAGTAAATTGAAAAGAAATCAAAGAAAATATTTGATCTTCAATGTGTAATTAAACTCTGGAATTCATTGAAAGAAAATGTGGTAAAAGCAGTTACCTTAGCAAGGTTTAAAAAAAAGTTTGGCTAACTTCCTAAAAGAAAAAAGTCCAAAAGCCATTATTAAGATGGACTTAGAGAAAATCCACTGCTTATTTCTAGGATAAGCACATAAAATCTATTTTACTGTTTTGGGATCTTGCCAGGTACTTGTAAATTGGTTTGGCCACTGTTGGAAAATAGGATACTGGGCAGGATGGACCTTCAGTCTGTCCCAATCCTACTATGGCAACATTCATGTGCATTTTCCCCTCTGCCTTCTCTTCTACACTCACACACACACTTTCCTTGAATCCATGTGCAGAATAGTCTCCTTTCATTTGCTTTCCCACTCCCCTTCTCTTCCATGTGCATTTCCCCCTCTCCTCTTTCTTTTCCTTCATGTGGATCCCCCACTTCACTTCCCTTCCATCCTACTACTACTACTTGACATTTCTAAAGCACTACTAGGGTTACGCAGCGCTGTACAATTTAACATAGAAGGACAGTCCCTGCTCAAATGAGCTTACAATCTAAAGGACAAATGTACAGTCAGTCAAATAGGGGCAGTCAAATTGGGGCAGTCTAGATTTCCTGAAAGGTATAGAGTGGATCCCCCACTTCACTTCCCTTCCATCCATATGCAGAATCTTCCTCTCTGTCTTCCATTCATGTGCAACTTCTGGCCCCCACCCTGTTCCCCCCTAAGGGTCCCACATGCCTTCCTACCTCCCACTGTCCTCCTCCTCAAAGGCCTACAGATTTGCAGGTAGGGTTGGCAGTCTTGCTCTCGCCAGCTGGCCTGAAGCTTTCTCTCTGCTGCCTCCTTCCCACATGGCAACAGAGGGAAGGACCCTGGGGCTGGCTGTAAACAGCTTTAATCTTTTGTTTACCTTTGCAGTATATTGTTATCCAGGGTTGTCTTGTCACAGGAGGAGTGTGAAAGATTACAAGAAGACCTGTGAGACTGAGGGATTGGGCGTCCAAATGGCAGATGAAGTTCAACGTTGACAAATGCAAAGTGATGCATGTGGGAAGGAGGAACCCGAATTACAGCTATGTCGTGCAAGGTTCTGCTTTAGGAGTTACGGACCAGGAAAGGGATCTGGGAGTCATCGTGGATAGGACATTGAAATCTTCAGCTCAATGTGCTGCGGCGGCTAAGAAGGCGAACAGAATGTTGAGTATTATTAGAAAAGGGATGGAAAACAAGCATGAGGATGTTATAATGCCGTTATATCGCACCATGGTGAGACCGCACCTGGAGTATTGTGTTCAGTTCTGGTCGCCTCATCTCAAAAAAGATATAAAGGAATTGGAGAAGGTGCAGAGAAGGGCGATAAAAATGATAAAATGGATGGAATGACTACCCTATGAGGAGAGATTAAGACGGCTAGGACTCTTTAGCCTGGAGAAAAGGTGGCTGAGATGTGATATGATAGAGGTCTACAAAATAATGAGTGGGGTAGAGCGGACAGATGTGAAGTGTTTGTTTACACTTTCTAACAATAATAGAACCAGGGGACAAGATGAAATTAGAATGTGGTAGGTTGAAAACAAATCAGAGAAAGCGTGATTAGACCAGTGGCGTTCCTAGGGGGGCTGACACCCAGGGCGGATCGCCGATGCGCCCCGCCCCCCGGGGTGCAGCGCCCCCCCCTGGGTGCACGCCGCTGGGGGGGGCACGCGCGCCTGTCCTTCCTTCGTTCCATGCTCTCTCTGCCCCGGAACCTGTTCCGGGGCAGAGAGAGCATGGAACGAAGGAAGGACAGGCGCGCGTGCCTCCCCCCCAGCGGCGTGCACCCGTGGCGGACCGCACCCACCACACCCTCCTAGGAACGCCACTGGGTTAGACTCTGGAACTCATTGCCGGAGAAGGTAGTGACGGCAACTGGCCTTGCTGAGTTTAAAGGTGGTCTTGACAGATTCCTGAAGGAAAAGTCCATTGATCATTATTGAATTTTGGGTTTTTTCCAGGTTCCTGGGGCCTGGATTGGCCGCTGTCGGAGACAGAGTGCTGGGCTTGATGGACCTTTGGTCTTTTCCCAGCGTGGCAGTGCTTATGTACTTATTGTTTTAAGAAGCATAAACTAGACCTACTGCTTCACTCGACATGGACAAATAAGGAGGGAGAAGAGAAAGCAGGAAAAACTGGACAGAAATCTTTTCCTGTTAGTGCTGGAACCCTGTGTGCAAGAGGAGAGAGAATCATTTCTTACCTGATCAGACATTTCCCTGCTGTTTCCCCTCTGAATAGATTCAAGCTGGAGATTTCCCTGGACAGATGAATAAAACAGGAGGAGGTTGAGCTGATTCCAGGTCTCAGATAAATTCCCTCTGCAGATCTGAGATTGGGTCTTGCAGGGATTCCAGGACCCAGAGACAGAAAGGTTTTGCTTTTGTTCTCAGTCTTTTCCCTCTTTGCAGCTCTTGTTGCAGACACTAGACAAAGAACAGACAGAGTATGTTCAGAGCTCCTCCCCCTGGTGTGGTCAAGGAGATGGAACGGACAGAGCTCCTCCCCCTGGTGTGGTCAAGGAAATGGAACGGACAGAGCATGTTCACAGCTCCTCCCCCCCTGGTGTGGTCAAGGAGATGGAAGGGACAGAGCATATCCAGAGCTCCTCCCCCTGGTGTGGTCAAGGAGATGGAACAGACAGAGCATGTTCAGAGCTCCTCCCCCTGGTGTGGTCAAGGAGATGGAACGGACAGAGCTCCTCCCCCTGGTGTGGTCAAGGAAATGGAACGGACAGAGCATGTTCACAGCTCCTCCCCCCCTGGTGTGGTCAAGGAGATGGAAGGGACAGAGCATATCCAGAGCTCCTCCCCCTGGTGTGGTCAAGGAGATGGAACAGACAGAGCATGTTCAGAGCTCCTCCCCCTGGTGTGGTCACGGAGATGGAACGGACAGAGCATGTTCAGAGCTCCTCCCCCTGGTGTGGTCAAGGAGATGGCATGATGTGAAAAGGCTGAAGCCACTTCATCCAAGGAAGTTTTCATTCTCCCAAATGCAGCCACCGCCATCTTTGTACACTCAAAACAACATACTTGAAAGGATGATAAGCTCTGCCTACTAGGTCACATAATGGGTCATTCACGTTCCTTGGGTGAAGGAGGTTAAATAAACAGGAGTGGAGGTGAGCCTATCTAGTCCACTGTAAGCAAGGAAGCCAATTAGGACAATTTAAGTTTCCCCTTCCCAGCGCAGCCGTCATCCCCGCTCACTCAAAACAAAGCAAGTAAACCTAGGAGCTGCTGCTCAGGTGCCTTAAAAGGTGGAGGACAAAAGGTTTTTGTTTCTTACTGGACAGCTTTTTAATTTATTTGAAAGCTTCCCATCTGTACATATGAATATCCTGAAATCACAATTGAATATCACTAAAACAGCTTTAAAAATTATTATAGCTGGTAGTGTCATGAAAATGTAACCTTTTATACTCACAAACAGCACAAGACCAAGTCAAGCTCTAAGCATTTATTTCTTGCAAGAGAGACAAATTCAGCATTCATATAGGAAGTTGTCTGAACTTCCCAAACTCCTTCTGTTCTTATATACCTTTCTTACACCATTAGATCAGTTCCTAGAAACTAATTCATTATCCTGCTTGTCCAATTATCTATTCCCTTATATGGTCTACCTACTCAGTTTCCCAGTTACTTTTCTCCATGTCTTACCTCATTCTGCACCTGGGTCATTATTCTTTAACTACTTTTGGATGAACTTCATGACCCATACAATTAACACATTCTTGTACTTTATTTAAATTTAGCTGTATCAAAGCTAGACAAACTACAGTGCTTCTTTTCTAGAAACTGTATATGTAAAAATGATTAACCCATTTATTTCCCTAACACGTAGAAACAGCAATTTTAAACTCTGTATTTTGTGCTCATTTTTCTACACTAAAAACTAAATAAATACACTGTATACAATACAGATGGCCAAATTTCAATGAGAATATCCTGTTTCCTGATGGGTTCATTTTAACTGTTCTAATCTGCCCTGGGAAGCCTGGTGTTATAACGATGATGGAATATATTGAAATTAAATGGAAGTAGAATTAAACTCTATTTTCATTGGGGCATATGGAATCACATCTTCATCTGTTTTGTAGAACTTTACCTTTTAGATACACAAATGGCAGTAGCTAGAAGATTGCTAGGCTGTATAGAGAGAGGAGTGACCAGCAGAAGAAAGGAGGTTTTAATGCCCCTGTATAAGACGTTGGTGAGGCCCCACCTGGAGTATTGTGTTCAGTTTTGGAGGCCGTATCTTGCGAAGGATGTTAAAAAAATGGAAGCGGTGCAAAGAAAAGCTACGAGCAGGGCCGTGCTAACCCGGTAAGCGGGGTAAGCACGGCAGGGGGGCGCCTCATGTTCAAGGGCGCCGCCGCCGCCACCGCCCGCCGAGTCAATGTTGTATTTAATAAAATTAAAAAACATATTACAAACCGCTCTCGCGTTGGCGCCTATATGCGCATGCGCTGCTGGCTCGCTCTGGCTTCTGACTTCCCGTGCGCTGCGTCGTTCGTCTGTTAGCACCGCCCCAGCGTGATGCACGGCGTGACGTCATCGCGCCTGGAGCCTCGCAGGCAGTCCGTCCGACTCCGAAGGACGACGACGACGCGTTGAGTGCACTGACTGCTGAGAGCCGGCGCCACTGCTGGATCACTGCATGATTAGCTGCTGCTGCCCGCTCCTGCAGCGCTCCGCAAGTCCGCCGCATCGGCATTCATTTTGGGTTTTTTTTGAGAGAGAGTGGTGGACAAGGTCAGGACATCATTGGCATTGGTAAGGACGGTTTCGCCTTAACGTTTCATTATGGCTGGCTGGCCTACACTTGTTGTTAATGTAATATCGATAAAGAAAAACGTTACATTGAGGCTGCAGTTGGGGGAACTGGAACGTGGAACCAACCAGGCCAGCTGGGGAAAAGAAAGACAAGGCAAGGAGGAAATTTCTGGGGGGGGGGGGGATGGGAAGAGAACAAGCTAGACTCGGAGGAACGAAGGAGGGGAGAGTAAGGAAAGGAAAATAAGAGCTGATGAAACAGAAAGGCAAAGAGGAAGATAGGAAAAACATGGCAAGGAAATTTCTGTTTGTTGGGGGGGGGGGGGGGGGGGGGGGATAAAGAAAGTTACATTTGAGGCTGCAGGTTCGGGGAACTGGAACCAACCAGGCCAGCTGGGGAAGAAAAGAAAGACAAGGCAAGGAGGAAATTTCTGTGTGGGGGGGGGGGGGGGGAGAACAAGCTAGAATCAGGGAGGAACGAAGGAGGGGAGAGTAAGGGCAGGAAAGGAAAATAAGAGCTGATGGAACAGAAAGGCAAAGAGGAAGATAGGAAAAACAAGGCAAGGACATTTCTGTGTGTTGGAGTAGCAAGGAGGGTAATCAATCGTGATAGGCTTTTGGTTTTGTATAGTACTACTACTACTATTTTACATTTCTAAAGCGCTACTAGGGTTACACAGCGCTATACAAGTTAACAAAGACGGATAGTCCCTGCTCAAAGGAGCTTACAAGAATGCAGTCAATCAAATTGGGGCATTCTGGGTTTCCTGGTTAGTCCAATGGTTAGGTGCCAAAAGCGACATTGAAGAGGTGGGCTTTAAGCAAGGATTTGAAGATGGGGAGGGATAGATCCTGTGTAGTGTTATTATTTAGTGTTTAAGATGGATGATTATGGTATGCCTTCTTGAAAAGATCTGTTTTCAGTAGCTGTGTGCAGATGTATAAGAAACTGGCTTTTAGAAAATTGAAATAAAATATGAGCCTTTTTTTTAACTTTCCACATAGGCACCCTGTTATAATCAGGCTCTTTTGAATGTAGGTACTTTTACACCTTAATACTAACTTGACTGGCACCAACTAAAGTTCATTTAAATGTCATGTTGAAATTCTAAAGCTGTGTTATTCTAGATCTGTAAAGGGACCGATGCTATATTGTACTGATCTGCAAATGGGAATGATGAGTGAGGAAATTAAATTTGCAGATGACACAAAACAATTCAAATCTATTAAAATGCATGCGGATTGTAAAAAATTGCAGGAAGACCTTAGGAAGTTGGAAGACTGGGAATCTTAATAGCAGATGAGATTTAATGTTGGCAAGTGCAAAGTGGTACACTTTGGGAAGACTGCTAATCCTGCCAGCCTGCCCTGCGCTCTGAACATCCATCAGAACAGCACAAGAGGTAAGAGGAAACCTGACCGACGTCCACACCATCCGCTACAACACAACAACCAGTCGTCAAAAACAACCCCACTACCCTTACTTTCACACACACACACACACACACGATCTCTGTCTGTGAGACACACACACTCTCCCGCACCCTCACAATTACGCCCCCCGTTGTCACTTTCACACATACACACACACGATCTCTGTCTGTGAGACACACACACTCTGTGTTATACAGACACATTCATGCTGCAAACTGACAATGATTCTTGTTGTTGTTGGTTTGTTTTTAGTATAAAAGTCAAAGAGCTTTTGAGTGTTCACACAAACTGGTCGTGGTTGTGATGGCAACTAAAAAGAAACTGTCAGGTTGGCAAAACAGAAAAAAAAAGCAGCAAAAGAAGAAGCCATCCAGAAGCAAGCAGGAGCAATATATAGCTTTGTCAAACGATTAAAAGTGACTGGTGAGTACTCTCAGGAGGAGGAGGAGGAAGACCCCCAACCAGGTGCAAGTACCTCTGGATCAAGCCCAACGAAAAAAGTCATTGCCAGCCAACAATCAGAAGATTCCTGTTCATTTATTCTCACTGATGATGATGATGAGGAGGAGGAGGAGGAGGAGGAAGACCCCCAACCAGGTACAAGTACCTCTGGATCAAGCCCTTCAGATTCCTTGGCACCTGAGCTATCTGATCCAGCAAAATGGCCAAAACTCACTGACAAAGTAAGACTTATTCTCACAGAATCAGGACCTGTTCAAAAGAAAGGCATTTTGTATCCCGCAAACTCTAGTGGACGCAAGTTCAGCGATATATACTACAACCGAAAAATGGAAAATGGTGAACTTTTGCCAAGACCATGGTTACTGTACTCGGTTTCCACAGATCACGTGTTCTGTTTCTGCTGCAAACTGTTTTCACCAACAGATCCAAGTGAATCATCGAGTAGTTTTATATCGACTGGCTACAACAACTGGAGGAGTTTATCCAAAGCACTGCTTACACATGAAACAAGTCTAGCTCATATGAAACATTCAAAAATGTGGATCGACTTCAAAAAGAATCTGAAAAACAAAACTACACTTGATTCACAGCAACAAAGGCTGTATGAGCTAGAAAAAAAACATTGGTCAGATGTAATTGAAAGGCTCATCGAAATAATCAAATTTCTTGGATCTCAATGTCTGGCTCTACGAGGCACATCTGGAAAGCTGTTTGAAAGAAATAATGGCAACTTTCTTAAACTGGTTGAACTGTTTGGAAAGTTTGATTCTGTCATGGCAGCACATATAAGGAGGGCTGTAAAAGAGGAATCCAAAATCCATTATTTGAGCAATCGCATACAAAATCAAATTATTTCGCTTTTGGGCAATGCCATCACTGAGAAGATCTTATCTGAAATCAAAACAGCAAAGTACTATTCTATAATATTGGATTATACACCAGATGTCAGTCACACTGAGCAGATGACTGTTATTATTCGCTTTGTTAACTGCAAAGAAGGAAATGTAGACATTGAAGAACATTTCCTAGGCTTCCTAGAAGTTCATGATTCAACTGGAGAGGGTCTGTGTGACACTGTTATCAGTCAACTGCGCACCTGGAATCTTAATATTGGTGATATAAGGGGTCAAGGCTACGACAACGGAGCCAATATGAAAGGGAAAAGAAATGGGCTGCAGAGGCTGATTTTAAACATGAACCCTCATGCTTCCTACATTCCATGTGGAGCTCACAGCCTGAACTTAGTTGTAAATAATGCTGCCAAAGTGAATCATGAGACCATTGGCTTCTTTGGAACAGTTCAAGAGTTATATAAGTTTTTCTCGTCATCAACGAAGCGCTGGGTAGTTCTCAGGAAGCACGTTCCCTCTCTGACATTGAAACCTCTTTCAGAAACTCGTTGGGAAAGTCGCATAGATGCTCTGCAGCCACTCAGGCACAAAATTGGAGAAATCTATGATGCTCTGTATGAGATTCTTAGTGATGAGAAATATGACAATGAATCAAAATATGAAGCGCATATTTTGAGCACCAAGTTGAAGGATTTCCAGTTCTTGTGTTCCCTCATCCTGTGGCATGACCTGTTGAATCATATCAATCCAGTCAGTAAGATTCTTCAGAGTAAAAGTGAAAATGTTGCAACTGCTTTGACAGCCATTAACAACTTAAAAACGTTTATTTCTAACTACCGTACTGATTCCAGTTATGAGTCATTGCTTCAAACTGCTCGGCAAATTTGTCATGACGTTGAGGGGGAACCGGAGTTCAAAGCCACTGCTCAAATCCGTCGGAGGAAGAAGACTAAACAGTTCCAGTATGAACAAGAAGATGAATCGCCTCAATCACCTGAAAATAAATTTCGTGTAAATTTTTTCTTTACAATTTTGGATGTTGCAATGACTTCTCTCAGTGAAAGATTTGATCAATTACAACAACACTACAATCAATTCAAATTGCTGTACAACATAAATAAACTTGCCGAAACAGATCATGAACAGCTCCAACAGTATTGCAATGATTTGCAACTTCATTTATCAGATGGTGATAATAAGGACATCAATGGAACTGAACTGTATGATGAACTATGTGCCTTTAAAGATCTGTTTAAGACCGAATTGTGCCATTTTCATACTCCTTTTGAAACTCTAAAATTTGTTCTATCAAATAGCCTCCCATTCCCAAATGTGAGCATCATTCTAAGAATATTGCTGACAATTCCTGTCAGTGTGGCAAGTGGTGAGCGATCATTTTCACGGTTAAAAATCATAAAAAATTATTTGCGATCAAGTATTTCGCAAGAAAGGCTTGTAAGCCTTGCCATGATTGCTATTGAGAATGATATATGTGCCCAGTTAGATATCAAAGATTTAATTACTAATTTCGTGAACATGAAAGCACGAAAAGCTAAGTGGTTGTAAGGGAGCCCCGAAAAGAAAAAAACAGTTAATGTCAATATGAGGCCGATATATACAAGGACTTAGTCCACGGGGGTGAAGTTTGCTCCTTAACCTACTGTGAGTTGCCTTGGAAGTACACATGGTCTGAAGTTTAAACACACTATCCCCAATATTGGTTGGCACATACAGCGGAGAGGGGGAAAAGTATAAAAATTTGATGATGGTCTGTTCAATACTTATATGTGATGTTCCATTGTACTGTTGAAGTTTTATATTTTATGGTATCTGTTATACCATGTTTATTTCCTCATCAATAAAAATGTTGAAACATAAAGCTAAGTGGTTGTAAACCCTTTATTTGTTCAGCAATCCCACAAAGATGCACTCCATCTTTCAGCTCCTATTTCCTTTGCATCTTGTGCCAAACCGGGGGGGGAGCGCCAACTGATAGTCTGCAGGGGGGCACCAGAGACCCTTGGCACGGCCCTGGCTACGAGGATGGTATGGGATTTACGTTCCAAGACGTATGAAGAGAGGCTTGCTGACCTGAACATGTACACCCTGGAGGAAAGGAGGAACAGGGGTGATATGATACAGACGTTCAAATATTTGAAAGGTATTAATCCGCAAACGAATCTTTTCTGGAGATGGGAAGGCGGTAGAACGAGAGGACATGAAATGAGATTGAAGGGGGGCAGACTCAGGAAAGATGTCAGGAAGTATTTCTTCACGGAGAGGGTGGTGGACGCTTGGAATGCCCTCCCGCGGGAGGTGGTGGAGATGAAAACGGTAACGGAGTTCAAACATGCGTGGGATATGCATAGAGGAATCCTGTGCAGAAGGAATGGATCCTCAGAAGCTTAGCTGAAATTGGGTGGCGGAGCAGTTGGGGGGAAGAGGGGGTGGTGGTTGGGAGGCGAGGATAGGGGAGGGAAGACTTATACGGTCTGTACCAGAGCCGGTGATGGGAGGCGGGACTGGTGGTTGGGAGGCGGGAAATACTGCTGGGCAGACTTATATGGTCTGTGCCCTGAAAAGGACAGGTACAAATTCAAGGTAAGGTATACACATATGAGTTTGTCTTGGGCAGACTGGATGGACCATGCAGGTCTTTTTCTGCCGTCATCTACTATGTTACTATGTTGTTTGAGCATGTTTCAGGGACAAGTGGTTTATAAGTCAAAATAATACAAATATTTTCTGTCAAACAGATCTAGGATTCAGGATTTCCAAACAAGCTTGGCAGAAACAGGAGCACACAGAGCGGAAACAAGCAGGAAAGGGACTGGAGCTAAAGACTACCAGGGAAAAGACAGACAAGCAGGGTCAGAACCAAAGCTGAAGACAGGGCAGATACAAACAGAAGGGGAACAGAAGCTGACTATAGCTGAAGACAACCAGGGCAGAGACAAGCAGGATACAAAGCTGACCCACACAGACAAACAACAGAACAGTGGCAGAAGCTAAGGTAGAGGAGACTAGAACAAGCAAGGCAGACTAGGCAGAACACAAAGCTGACAAACAACGGATTAAGGCTAAAGGCAGACGTGCACACAGGCACCCTAATTAAGAAATCAAGCCCGGGTCCGTAACGTCACCCTGACGTCACTTCAACTGTGTGGCTAGATGATCCCACTGTCCATGGAGAACAGGAAATACACACTGAACACCGAAGTGAGGCTTGGAACACACAGGAAGTAGAAACCCTACACTCTGAACACCAAAGTGAGGCTTGGAACACACAGGACAAACACAACAATACAGATAGAAGTCAGCTCATGAGCTGACCAGCAGAAAAGATGAGTCAAAAGAGGGGTCACGGACACAATCGTGACATTAATCATGTTTTTATCTATTGTCAGTTTCACTTGCTTGTAAATAGCCTTTATTTTTATAAT